>NC_071533.1:65802270-65969770 GCF_026979565.1 Vidua chalybeata
GTGTCCCTATGACTTCCCCACATGAAAAATGTCATTTCCCAGCCCTCCGTTTCTTCCATAACCATCCATCTCACATGTTCATTATGCTTTGAATTTTCTCTTAAATATAAGATACATTTATTACTCTAATTACCCCAGGAGCTCTCATATACACTGAACACTGTTCAATATTAACATTTTTGGAGTAAGTTTTTTTTTGGTTTTGTGTTGCATTTTCTAAAAGAATTTAAAATGATGTTATCATTTAAACTTTGACCATTTTTGCTACCCACTATTTAGAAGTGTTGCAGAACTATTTTAACTTAAGAACTGTGGATTCTTTTCCACCTTTCATGACTTGGCAACAGCCAAGATAGCAAATCATATAAACCAATTAAAATAATTTAACATACACTTAGAAACTCTTTAAAACCATACTTTTATTAACGTCCCTATATGTTATTATATTCCCTAGATGTATTGAAACACACAGATAATCGGAGGACATTCCAAATACCTTATACTCAAGAACAGGATGAGGATAGCATTAGAATAGAAAGATTTGACATCTGAGCTTTAGTGGGCACTATCAGCAGCAGTTCAAATAAAACAAGACTGAAAAGTCCAAAGCAGTTATTGATGTGTGAGTGTTACCAGCAGTATTTTTAATTATCATCATTCTGTGCTAACCACACTTATAAAAAAAACAGCCTTTCATATTTATAATACCTTACAGCAAAACCAACTCGGAAGTATTCAGATGCTCATTTTTCTAAGCTCTTTTTTTTTTTCTTTTTTATCATGAAACCAGTAAAAGTCTATTATCCATGAGGTTGCTCACTCAGTGCACATTTCCATACTTTCCCATTCATTTTTATTGAAATCAGGCAGCAGTCCGAGAGACCCGCATCCTCGGGAAACGGGGCAGACATCCTTTAACCTGCATGTATCACTTTGTGAGGGTGATATGATCTCTGCTCACTACAAGACCACAGTTTTGTTAAGAGCTAAAAAAGACATTGGCTCATTTTCCCTTGAAGCTCCTGCCTCGAAACCAGTAGCAAACCAAAGCCATCGCTGTGCGAACCAAAGGTCACGTTGAGAAAAATGAAACCACATGTGAATAGAGCAGGGCTCCAAAGCCTCACCGACAAATTCATTTTGAGGCTCGTGCTATCTCTTTGAGGGGGTGTGTGTATGAACAGTCTCAAGAGAAGTGTCAACAAATATCTCTGAATTCTAATGTTAGCACCGCTGTAGCATTTCAAACACCAACAGCCTGATGTACAATATGGAATATAAATTTCTATTAGTGAGAGATGGTATCCTGCTTCACACTGTGAAGTTTGTTATCTGCTTCCCACCTTAAATTAGGACTGGCTGTCTACAGGTAGCAACATGTAAAACTGCTATTTATATTCATTCATCAGTTTCATTGCAGGGCATTTCTCAATCACTTTGAAATGGGGAAAAAAGAAACCATGTCCTTTAGGGGGAATGCTCAACATGCTCTGTCATTGTTAATAATCCTGTATGAATATTTACCTTAGAAATTGTGGATAAAGTTATATTGGGAAAATGCCTGTCTGCACATAGCATTAAGATCAGGAAACTTCAGCTTCACAATCGGAGAAAGGGGAGAATAAATCCATCCCCCCACCCCCACTGTCTTTTTGCCTTTTAGCCTTTCATATTAATTTTGCTTTTTAAAAAAGGCAGCTTTTCCCAGTGAAATAAAAAAACTGGAGTTGTCTGCTTTCAGCTTGGGAGAAAACAATGTTTACTCTCATGGCACAGGGATTCTGTAAGCAGTGAACAATGAACGCTTTGCTCACATGGCTGACCCAGTATTTCCAGCAGCACTCCTATTCAATTCAGTGGGACCAGGAAGGCAATCAACTCATCAATTGCTTGTCATCAGCAACACAGAGCTGAAATACCAGCATTTACCTTTCAAAACCCACAAAAGTTCAAGACAGATATTCACTTGAATTTATACTTATTTTTAATTTTTTTTTATAGAACTACAAACCAGTTTTCTTCTCACTGCAGTCTCACTTTCCTCACAAAACAAGCATCCAGCTCTCTGTCTCTTGCAGAGGGCATGAGCTCTGTGTGTAGCTTAGCATGGGCTCTGCTTTCAGAGCTGTGGAATTCTTGCTGATGCCTCTGTCTCCAGTTGAAATTGAGCACAATCTGAAAGCCATGCTCATTTAAACTCCTGAATTGGAAGAAAAATGGAAATAAAAATGGAAATAAAAAACTGCACACTGATAAATACAGAGGCCCACAGTAGATAGAGATGTTTAAAAACTAATATGTTTAGGTATCAGTAGGATAATTTAGTCTTCATTCTTCATTCCCAGTCCCTCACCATGATTTTGTGTTTCGCATAATTTCACTGCTACCTCCAGTTAGAAGTTATTAAGATCTTTCTCTATGACACTCTGATCCTCCTGCTGACTATATCTAGCCCCTAGTTTTTGTTTACAAGCAAACATCACTATCAACCCTCTTCCTTCCTTCCTTTCTTCTGCCAAAATCACAGGTGAAAATATTCAAAATATTCAGTCCATAAGTGCTTGCTAAGTGTGGCTTCTCAGGTCAGCACTTCCCATCTAAAGGACTCCTCACTTTTGTCTCACTTGAGTGGGCTCCTGACCCACCCTCTAGTCCTTCTGGTCATTCCCCTCTCCCCCAGTTCAAGTGATCATTATCAAATGCATTACTAAAGTCCAGGTAGACAGTATCTAATGCATTTTCTTTGATTAGAAAATCATCTACCTTATCAGAGGAATCTGTCAGGGTAATTTGGCACAATTTACCTTTGGTAGACAGGAGACAGATGGGAAGGGAATAAAAGGAAAACCATATGGAAAAAAAGGAAACCCATACAAGGACTTGCTCAGCCTGGCAGGCAGGGACTGAGGCTTGTCAGCACCACAGACACTGTAATTCTCCTTCAGTAGCTCATCTGCAGAGGGGTTTAAGAAAAAGAGGGATTGGAGGAGAAGAATGTGATCGTACTGAGCTGAAATGAGGGGGTTGGAATAAGGAAAAGCAATGAGTCTAATTAATGATCACATTTTCCAGCATGGCTGCCAATACACTGAATGATGACAAATGGGAAAGGTGACCAGGAAAGGCAGAGAGTGTTCATTTCCTTCATAGCAGGAGAGGTAAGAAATCAAATGTAACCAAACAAGACAGTTTTCATTTCACACAATAAGTAATTAAAACAGGGAACTCATGGAAACCAAAAGCTGAGACCTGTACAGCATGTGTAGTTTTGTGGAAGAAAAGTCCATCAAGAGCTTTCCAGCTGAAAGATGAAACTCCATGTCAAAAGGTTCTATGTGACAGACTGCTGCAATATAACAAGGCACCCTTCTGCACCAAAGAACTCCTAGATCTGCTTATTTTCTCCCTCTGCTCTTCCCTAGGACCTTACTCTCAGGTTATGTAGAGGGGTTTTTTGTTTGGTTGGATTTGTGTTTTAAAAATGTATTTATTTCGTGAGAATAAATTTTCCTTCTAATTTTCCATATGTGTAAATATTCTTGAGATCCTTGAGAGCTTTCCATGGACGTTAGAACAGCTTACATTTGGAGTTTACATTTGGAGTTTTAAATTTCATCCCAGGAACAGGTCCATGGGCCTTGAGCAATACGATGTCCCAGGGTCAGGCAGTGATTTGCAAGTTAGGCTCTGCTCTGCTCTTGGAAACCGCTTGGTCTCACCGAACCTACATCACATGCTGAAGCAGCCCGTGGTGAGTTATTTCTACTATCCCTGTGCAATCTCCTTTTCCTCTTTGAATCTACATCAATCATTTAGGAAAGTATTTTCTTCTAATTGTGCCTCAGGGGCCGATGAGCCATGGTCACTTTACGAATGAGCACTTGAACTCATATTCCCCAATTAGTTTTATTTTACCTATTAAGGATTAATGTCCAAAAGCTCATTGGCTGGTAAAATGCAAATACTTCTACCTTGACAGGAATGCCTAAAAAATTATTTGGAAGTATATTCTATGAGGTCCCAAATGATTAGCAGTAGCAGTGCTCACTAAGACTAAAGACCAGCAAATAATAAAGTTACTATGCTAAACCAAACCTGTGTTGTGCTTTGATTTCTGTTTGAGGGTTGTACACAACTAATATAGTGCAGTAATACCAAAGCACTATTCAGTAAAACCCTGAGCAGTTACCATTTACAGTATATCATAGTCAGATGACAGCAGGAATGGTGGGAGTTCATTACAGGGACCATGAATTGTTGGAGGTAATTTAGATTACAATTTAAAGTTTAATTTAAAAATCTATCAACAAATGTGAAAGTGCTCGGGGAACATTTTAAAATGCACTTTAATCTCACCAGCACAAATAGCTTTTCAGAGCCCTAAACATCATCACCTGGAAAAACAGTAAAACTTTACTGCATCTTTAATTAAATTACAAACACAAAGGATAATTAACTTTTTTTATTTTTATTTTATTCATGCCATTGTTTCCCTTCAGAGTCAATATCTCCAAGTTGCAGGAACAGGATGTTATGAAGAAGTTTACAGCCTGCACATTCCCCCAGGATATTATTGCATCAAGCAGATGAAGTGCAATACATGTGCATGCACACACACACACACACACAGACACACACACTGAATCGACAGAGCTACCAGAGACTGACTAAGAGGTTCACCAAAGCATGTAAGAAGCCTGGTTTGAAAAAAAGAAGAGGAATGAATCAATCAGCCAGCCAGCCGAAAAAGGAAGGCAGACTCTGCTGTCCTCGGCACGTACTGCAGGGGCCACACAGTTCATACCACAGGACAGCTGAGAAATTAGAATCCAGCTTGCTCAGTCTGGCCCCTCACAGAAATGAAGCCATTCACTCACATCTTGATTTACCTTGACTTCCAAGGCCACATCATCTCACCATTATTTTTTGACATTCAGAGGGCACTTACTCTTCTCCATGTTAATCAGCAGCTCTGTACAAGCAACTGCAAAACCAGGTCAAATTCTTGGTGAGAATGGTTATCCCTAGTGCTTCTGAGCTGTTGTTATATTTTTATGTTATTTTCAAATTGAACATGTCTGGATTCAAAACTGTCTTGGGTCATGACTCTACAAATTGTCCTTGGCAGGCCCCTGAGCACCTGTTCATATTGAGATATGTGCATTGGCATTGCATTTAAAGAGTTTTATGCCAAAGCATATTTAGACAACCTTAAGTTGAGGAGCATGTAAGAGAGACAGACAAAAAAACACAGCCACATGCCAGTGTTTGCATGGCTTTACTTCCAAATCATAAGCACTTGGTGTTGCTCAGGTTGGTTAGAGATGTGCGTAGAACAGGAACATGAAACTATGCTATCCTGATGGAAAGCTGCTGCTCAGAAAACTTTGCATGAACTGAGATCAAGAGCTTTGAAATTCTCTTAAAAAAAAACAAACAAACTGTTTTGGAATAAGGCAATTTTGAAGTCTTCAAACTGACACTTAGTTTTCCCTGCAGGACTGCTCACTTGAAGAGAAGAAATAAAATAAACCCAAATCTGTTCTCACACAGGATATACCTATGTGTCTACAAACATAAACTGCAGTTTGGTGATATCTGGGCTAAGCTATTGATTTGCTACCATAAGAAGCCCATCACTGCCAGTTTTTACCAGCTGCATATTTTAAATGCATGTGAACCCAGTGGGAAGAAATTATGATGTCTGACTCCAGTTCAGAAGGCTGAATGATTTCTTTATTATAACTATACTATAATACATTAACATACTATTTTAAGGAGATACTAAAACTACATAGCTACTTTTTCTAACTACCATATCTAACTAACTCACAACTAGTGACCCTCTTGTGAGAGTCCAGACACAGGTGGACTTGATTGGCCACCAGGCTCAAACAATCCTCACCAGAATCCAGTCAAGCAATCACCCCAGGTAAAAAATTCTCCAAACACTTCCACATGGGAAAAACAAGGAGCAGAAATAGAAATTGTTTTCTCTTTCTTCTCTCTGTGCTCCTCTATGAAAAAAATCCTGAGAGAGAGAGAAGAATGTGCCTGCCACAGCTGCAGATCATACTCTGGTCCTCATGATGCCTCCATATTCCTTTGGCCTTATGGTGTGCAGATCCAACTTTTCAAGGCAGTGGAAAAAGTCTATTTTCTTGCATTGCTTTTCCTCCAGACTGACCAAGAAAATTATTCCAGAAAATGCTCATATAAGTAGCAAAAGGCACAGGATCACTTGGAGAGGGAAGAAAGAAGACAGAGATTGTCCCCTTTCACTTGCAGGGTGATATTACATAATTTCAACTATGTTGTTTAAACACCCACTTTGGGAGATCTCTTCTGGGACAAAGTGCTGGCCACAAGAGAGATGGGACTGTGAGCAGACACACAGCCTCTTGTTTGGTATCTCTGGGAAACAGGACTTCTGGGCCAGCCTTTCTTGTTATGGGATTTCATCAAAGGCAGTGTTACCCTGACTGTCGTGCAGCCAAACAGCAGCAAAGTGGTTTCAAACCAGAAGCCATGGTTCTTGAATGCAGCCACATAGCTTCCTCTTCAAAGGCAGATTGCTCAAGCCACAGGCAAAATAAATTCGGACCTGTCTGCAAAATATTGGATAGACATCCCAAGAGAAAATTCCGTCAGATTTTTTCTGCTCCTGGAGGGAACAACGAGAAATATTGCAAATTTTTGCTAATAGCTTAACCCCAAAGAATAAAAGACAAGAACATATGTGTTCAGTTGCCATGGGACTGAGCAGCTTTTTGAAATCCCTCTCATGAGCCTTTGCTGCCCTCTGTACATGAATGAGTTACTCAAGGCACAACCAGCACCTTCCTAAGAGGCACAAACTCCCTACTGAACATGCTGGTCCTGCTCCTGACCCAGCTTTTCCAGCACTTACACACCCAAGGAATAACCTTCAAAATCACCAAGAGTGCCCATGATGGATCTGCACAGATTCTTGCCTACACACAGAGAGGACTGTATGATACTGAGAGATCCCACGGGTAGGTGCATGCCGTAAAGACAAAATTATGTGTAAATATGTAAAATGAATATTGAAAAAGCAAGGCATGACACAGGGGGGAGGTGACAGGGAGGGATAGGGACTGCCATCCTCTGGAAATTAGTGTAGGACTTCATTACATGAGCAGAAATAAAGAAATAACACAGAATAAAAGGAGCACCACACAAACTATATATCATTTTAATTAAAATCTACTATCTGCTAAATATATGTACAGCTGTTGGATTTCTTGAGCCAACTGATTCAAATAGGTTTCACAAGGGTTTACAGATAAGGAATTAAAAAATAAAATCAAAGGTTCCTTGATAACTAGCTGGAAACTGATCCCCTTTTGGGAAAGTCTTTATTTTATGTAAGTTAATATGGGAGGGGGTGTTGATCACGGAAGACAAGCCTCTTAATTCCTTTCAAATAAAATGAGCAGGCATGACATGGTGCTATCACAGAAGAGAAAGAGCTGCCTGTGTGTATTAAACGTTAGTGCTTTGCCTGCTTAATTATTGGTTAATCTAGCAATTTAGCATGCTTCATTTAATTCTAATTAGGAGAATTAATAGGCAGGGAATAAAGATTTAAATAGACTGGCAAAACAAAACTGAGACTTAAACTGCTCTTGGAAAATGCAGCTTTTTTTTTTTTTTAATACAATTCTACAGCTCCTCATGTCTCTCCTCAGCAATGCTGCTATCTTAAATGAGAGGGTCTAGGTCACATGGGTAATTTTAAAATACCCTGGACCCACTCCTCACTTGGCATTGGTGAGTGAAGCTGTGTGGATTTATACCTGGGATCAGGGTGTTTCTTCTTCCTCCTCTCTCTCCCTTTGAATCTAGACTTTGGGGTTTGACTTCCTACTCTGAAAAGGACATATGATATGGTAGGAGATTACTGTATTATTTTTTACTCATCTCTCTCACTTTCTGTCTTTTTTTTAAGAGCACTGGGGGTAGGAGATAATTTAGTAGTGACACCGTCCTCAGGAGTTACACACCATTCATGTTAAGTGATGCCTTAACTCATGGAATTGTAAATTATTTTATTCCTTCCTCAGTCTGATGCCTTCTTTATTTTCTCTCTCCTGGCAAAGCTTTGGGGGATGAAGACACGCTCCTTTTCCTCTTCACCAGCTGGCTGCCTTCCATTCCTGCCGCCCCCAAATGTTACAGCCTGATTTGCATGGTGTGTTTGTCTTTGCTAATCAAGCCGCGTACTCTGACAAGTCCTACGACATTGGACATGGCTGTTCTTCTAATTAAGGTGCTAATTGAATTAAATGGCTGTGGTAATGAGCAGATGAGCAGCATAAAAAGTAAAGAGTCAGATAGGCCAATTAACAAAAGAGCTGAGCATAATTATAACATTTAAAATACATGCAGCTCTGTACCAATATTGTTAATTGTTACAGGGGAATTTATGATAATTAGCTCAACAACAGGCATGCAGGCTTAACCTGGGATGGAGCCTGTAATTAAAAAAATTATATTCAACACAAAATACAGAGCAGGGGTAATTAACACTTGATTTACATAAAGTATGTGTATAAAATGAAGCAGAATACTGCACAAATCCTATGACAAACACGAATTCTGCTACATGGTGGCATTTAGAAGTGTGACAAGGGTAGGAAACAGGCTAGAATTCAAGCCAGTTTCAGACCTAAGCATGGGTCACGGCTGACTTTTGAGACCTTTTCGCTTTGTGCTGGCAGAGTTCTGGCAAACTCATGATCCCCACCCTGTTCAGCAGAATTACATCTGTCCTGGCTGTGGATGCTGCTGTGCCCCAGCTGTGGATGTGCTGCTCCTGCACAAGAGCACTTTGAGCGGCGTGAGCAGAGATGGCTGTGCTGGGAGCACAGCTGCCGGGGCAGGAAATCTCTCTCAGTTACCACATCTGGACTCTCCACCAGGGGCTCTACCAGCACAGTGAGAGCACCTGCAGACTGGCTGGACCTTTTCCCTGAGGTCTTGCCCATGGTGGCCGAAGCAAATCCCTAGGAAAAGCCCTGGGAGTGAGCTGGAGCCCGCCGTTCCATTTGCCCTGGAGGATGATGATTTTTCTTGTGCTACCTGCAGAGCTATATCCTCCCCTCCCTCTGCTCTCGCTCTGCCTGTGAATTGCCAGGCTCAGGCACAGTCTGCTCCCTCTCCCCTTTACTCAGCACAGCCCAGAGGTAAAGACATTGGCCTGATTTTTTTCAGGCCAAGGGGTGGCCAAGGCCCAAACCTTCCATGGCCTGCTTAAGGTTTCTAAGCACTTTAATGGCATATATGCTAGTGTATGCCATTAAACCAGCAGACAGATAGCACAGCATCCTTTATCTCTGTGTAGTGGATGTTTGTAATCACCTTTAGAAAAGGTCTAGGACTTGGAGCAAAGGCTCTACTCAGATATGTCAGTATGTTCAGACATCATTACTGATGTGTCCTAGACAGTCAGTGTTCCAAAAACCCGGTGCCAAAATCACTCTGTGAACCTGCCTGAAGCAAACTTCCAAGAACTCTCATTGCTTCCCTGTGGTTCCATGGATTTTCACCCTCAGCCTGCAGATCCTCAGTGGCTGGAGAACAGTTGCATTATTGGATGTGGAAATGGCCCAAACTTAGATGAAGCTCACACAAAAATATCATGTTGTGAAAAACCATTATGTTTGGGGAGGGGAGATTTCCCCTAAAAACTGGAAAATCAGTACTGATATTGGCAATCTCATGCTCCTCCGGCTTGTTGAAGGAAATCTGCAAATTATTTTGGTGCAAAATATCTTCTCAGGCATGTTCATTGCCATTGTGACTTGTCAGTATCTTTATCTCTTCAAGCAATAATTATGTGCAAAACCAAAAATGTGCAGTTATAGTTACATGAGAAAGGGCAAATTAGAAGAATCTCAGTGTCACAAGCAAGTTTACAGAAACAGTAGGAGGCACAGGCACTTCAGAAAACTGCAGAGCACAAACATGTAGGTTCCTTCATACTTTTAATTGTGCCCCTGCTGCCACTGACTACCCCAGTCTGCCTTCTGCCTGCAGTTGTGTGCAGCACTGAGACAATTCGAGGCTGGATGCTGCCATGCAGATAAACACATTGCACTGTTCATCAGAGTCATGTTTTTTCTCAATGTGAGTGGTGATGTGCAAGGCAGGAAAAGAGCTCAATAGCATTTATGGTGATTTTTTAAAAGCCTGTGCTCCCCAGTTGCTGCCACAGCAGTGTTGAAACCACTTCAGGAGGCTGTTGTGGAAGGGTGTTAGTCAAATGAGCAGAAAAAGGCAATTCTTAGCCGTGAGACCAGGAGCCATCCTCAGCCAGCAAAAGAGCCTGAGACTGGGGTCTAAAATTTTGAAGTTGAATGGTAACACTGACAGAAGAGTTAGCCAGGGTTTTATCAGCATATATTTGGTTTTCTTTCCTTCTTCTCCAAGCCAATAGCCATAAACATGTTTAGTCCACTGAATCGGACCCTGAGTCCGACCCTCCACAGAGAAAATCAGGAATGAACATGAGTACTGTAACGAAGGCAGTCTGTAGTCAGTTGTCTGCGATGCATCACTGTACTGTTAATCACCATAAGAGGCTCATTTATCCCTGCAGCCTCTTTGTGGGTCTTTGGCAGAGACAAACAATGTGCTAAGCTAATTCTTGATATATATGTTGTTTTGGAATGGCTTGGATGTAAACAGGCCATAGAAAATTACATAGTGAACCAGTCCAGAAACAGAGATGTTGACAATCTGGAGAATTTGTGCATACAGATAAAAATCACCCTTTGTTATATATATATATTTTTAGTATCTCAAAATGTGTTAGTGTTGAAAAAAGGAAGATGCAAAAAGATACATTTCCTCAGAGATCTTGACATTTTAGGTTCTGATCCTGCAAATGCTTAGGCACAAACCTAAATTAGGGTGTAATTACTTCTATTGAACCTAATGTGGCTAATCATAGAGGCAAAGTTGGGTGTGGGCCAAAGTGCTTGGGGAATCTAGATTAATTATGCATAAATTTTGTCACAAAATATACTGACTTGTGAGGCAAATTCCCTAAGCTCTACTAAGAGTATTGGCTGTTGCATGAACAACTATACCCTTAAATAGTTGACCTGTCTTATCAATGGAACCTTAAAAACAGCCTTTTACTGCAGATGAAGGTAGAAAAAAATTACATTTATCTAATTTCCTTGACTTTATAAAATGAAGATTTCAATGAATCAAAATACCTATAATGTTATTCATGTCATGTTGCATATTTCACATAGACAGTCAAAAATCATCCTGCCAAAAAATCACCAATACAATGACTAAACCCAGAATACTCAAAAGTAAAGTAATACTCAGCCAATTGTTTTTAATATTTAAAAAATTGTAGAATTTCATAATTTATGCAAAATTCCAGAGTAGCCTTTATTTCTTTATTCATCAAACCTTATGATGTAATGATTGGACAGATGGTGTGTGCTGTGTGGGCTTTTTTTTGTCACAGGATATTTTATCTGTTCACTAATTTAATAAGTGCATATTCCTGACTGGTGCATATTCCAACTGGTCAAATGTGTGTGCTTGAAAATCAATTTTTTCTGATGTTTTTCTTGCACCAAAAATTGCAGGCTGTATTACTTAGGCAGCATGAAAATTTCACTAAATAATTGGCCAATAAAACATTCAGATCCATGTCCAAGGGTTGTAAGTTTAATAGTAGGTGTAACAAACACATGAGAAGCAACAAGTGACTGGATTTTCCAAGTCACTGGAAAAGTTCTTTGGATATCTCACAAATGCTTTCTCTCAGCCACATTCCCTAACGTTTGCCATGGCCACAAGACTGATGCATCCCAGGGGTTTAAGTTGAAAAGACATTATCTTTTATTATGGGATAAGAACTAAAGTTAACAGTAATAATGGGAACAAGAAAGACCTGAAATATAATCCCCAGAGACCATTAGGACATCATCTGTACAAAGACAAGTCCTAAGAAAATATTTAAATTCAGCTCAAAGTCTAATAAAATTATGCAAATTTGACTTGTGCATTTTATATTATAAGAATTCTATTTTATAAATCTTGCAGTATTTTACATTACTATAAATATTGTAAAATAAAACCATTTTTATTTGATTTTTTCTTGCTAGCAAACAGACCCTAGTAATCTCAAAAATTACTACTTCAGTTCTGTCAGGCAGATTGAAAAAATCCTGACCAGGCAAAAGTGCTCACTAGATAAGAACTCATGTTTGCAGAAAATGAGCTAAAAATGAGTAAAAAAAGATTATTAAAACCAGAACTGATAATATTGCTCTAGCAACAATATCAAGAGCAGGAGCAGCTGCTCACTCATATTTTTCTTAGGCAAGTAAGACCTACATAGGCTTCACCAAGACCTAAACATTTGTGGAATGGTGTCCAGACATATTTTCCTAGGGTGAATACACCCTCTTGGTTCATATTTTCAAATTTTCCCAAGCCTGTAACAGAACAGCAAGCAATGCCATCAGCTGACAGCAGAACCATTTGCTTACCTGTGCCCTTCCAGATCTGCAGGTCCATCCTCATCACAGAAATACACAACACTGGGAGCTGCATCACTGAACCCAAGGACAGGTCTACAAAGGAGGCACTCATCAATTTTTTTGGCTATCCCAGGAAAAAAGGCATAAGGGAGAGGCTCAGTACTGATGTTTCCAGTGAGGGTTTACCCAGTACTGCCAGCTTTAGGGAGTTCAATAGTGTGTGAGTCCAATCAAAATGATTGAGAGGTACAATACCTGGGCCGACAAATCATGCAGCTTTGGGAGCAGATGCTTGAAGGGAAGGATAACACTCCTCAAAGTGAGGGCCCTGCAGAGGTGACAGTGTGCCATCAGAGGTTGGAGTGCCAGAGGACAGACTTCAATTAGCAAAGATCAGAAATGAGGCCCATAAGTTTTAGGAAGAAGAGGTTTGCACCATGTGTTAAAAAGCATGCCAACAACCACAATGTGAATATTCATTAGAGGAGCTTTAATGTGACTATTTAACTTTTGAGCTGTGTGGCACATATTTCACACCAGTCCACACATGCTTCAAGTTATAGTTTCATCCATGGGGATCAGCTGGATACATCCTCAAATCATCTTCAAAGTGACCTTAGTTTTAGTGATTCAAGTATATTATAGGTCTGGTTAATTAGCTCCAAAAAATTCCATGAGCAAAGGAAGAAAGTGAAAAAAGTATGGCCATGGCCCAGCCTGCAAATACAGGAAGAAATCGTCCACAACAGGAATGTTTAAAAGAAAAAACCTTTTACAGTGTAACTGTAACCTGGCTGTGTAATTTATATATATTGGGAATCTTTCAGCTGGCCAGAGATGTTATAATTATACCACAGGAATCTGACTATGAATTTGGCATATCAGTTTTGAAAAGATGCCCCAGGGCTTCCAAGCTCCCATAATTTTACTCGAGCAGTAATGAAATAAATACAATCTAGATACATGTTGCTGTTCTTCAGCATAACTACTTCTTCAGGCAGATTTGCCATAATGCACTCTGAACAGAAAAACTATGGCTCATTTACAAATGTAATTTCAATTGAGGATAGTTTTCCAATCTTCTTTCATTTGAGTCTCCATTGAACTTCTTCTCCTTTTTGATGGCGTGATTAGACATTGTGAGAGCTGTTGCAGATTAGTCAAGCACAGAGAGAGAAAATTGGGAAGGATGTTTTATCAGTGCACGTCACAATATATGAAAGCAGATGTGTATGCTCTGAGCTGTTCCCTCAAATTACTGTTATGGAATAATTTAGCCCTTTTGATTCTCACAGATTACTGCTTCCACTGATCATGCTGTCAAAATCAAAGTGAGCACTTCATTCCGCTTTTATTCATGCCAGATCTATTTTGCTTTCATAATGAGCAGATATTACCACTGCACAAAGAGGATAAAGACATTCACAGTGATAGATAGGCGAGAGATTAAATGGGATCTTTATGACTTCTCCAGCCATCAGTTTTGACTGTGCGATAAGACGAGTCGAGTTGGGCACTGATTTGTTCTTTATTGGAGCCAATATTAGCATGGGCTTACCGGTGCACAGTCTGACAAAATCCATTTAAGGTGGAATCTGTATAACAATTCACGAGTTACAAGAACTTCTCCTATAAGATGCATCTTCAGCAACCTCAGCAAAGGCAAAATAAGTCATTTTACCATTATAACTCCCTACTTTCTGTGGCAATACTCAATTAATAATTACTATATAATTCTGTGATTTATCAACCTAGACCCTAGAACCACAGGTTTAAATTCTTATGCTCAAATCAGCCCTTAACTTGCCATTGTTCTAAGGTCTGTTTGGGCAAACCTTTAAAATCTAGGCTGCACATGATCCATCCAAATTTTAGAGGTTGTCTGGCAAAGTTTCTCCACTTTGGCTACAGGCTTTCCACCTGCCTCACAGTCCTGTTTCCTTTACAGGGTTTCTCTCACCTCTTCTCCAGCCTGCAGAAAGGACAGTGTTACATCTCCATGGACTGCAAGTCCTTTGCCACGAAAGGTCCCCTAGAAATACTATAAGATAAGGGCCAGTAAAGTGTATTACAGGGAAATTTGAACAGCTTCCACCAAGAAGCTGAGACTTTGGTAATAAACATAGTCCTACTTCATTTTCAGATATCTCAGAGAGGGGTTGTAGGTTATATGTCTTTCTGGCAGCACAAGTCTTGCTAGTTTTCATTCCAGCAGCAGATTATAATGAAGTTACGGAGGGAACAGCAAGTGAACCCTGCTATCCATCACCACTATGTGTGCTGGGATTGCCAGAAAATGGGAGGACAGGAGATGTGTATTCTCATTCTGCAGTTCAAGACTCCTAGGACCCAGCCCAATTGCTCAGCTGAAGGTCCAAGCACATTTTCTCCTCTTTTCTGCCATGGTTGAAGGAAAGAGTTGTCACAGATAAACTGCAATCTGGGGATTAGGACCAGCATCCAGAGTTGCAAATGTTGTAGAGATACATTATAGTCAAGTTATCTCTATATTTTTAACTTGCAAAAAAGTCTTCTGAGGTACAGATTTTTAGGAGATCAGATTCTGCCATGATTCTGATATTAATCATAAAGGGCTGAAGGTGTTGGGGCATTTCCAGATGCCAAATCAATTCTGTCCTGTTTCAAGACAAAGGTATTTGTTTACTTAGAATATTTATGTAATTTACTGTTCCTCTGGATTATGAGTGGGCCCAAAAGCATCAATCAAAGTCTCACTGAATTTGATCGTGTTCCAATTCATTCTGAAATCTCACTCTTACAAGTTTTCTTTAAGCAATGCCCATAACCCTACCCACATCCCTCTCTGCATGTGGAAATCCCACGAGACCTCTACAAATCCTCCAGCCCTACACAAGGCTACTCAGCAGCTGATCCCATGTGGTTATTCACTTCAGTCCACATCAGGAGCACATTTCACACCTGTTAAACCAGCACACACAACGCAGCCACAAGACAGCAACTCTTTTTTGTCCTTCCTCTGCTTTTATTATGATGAACTAGCTCAACTGCTTGGAAAAACATAATTTTTTGTATGTTTTTCAGCATGCTGAGGAAGCAGTTGGTTAATACATACTTCTGTAGGTAAGTAAAGAGATTGTAACAACTCCCTGTGATGACTTGGGCATATATGTAATTTCTTGCACCTGTAATTATAAATTATATATATGTAGTTATGATCCATATATTAGCCAACATTTTATTTCAAAGTACAAGTCCAACCAACTCAGTAGACATCATGGTAGTCAATATATGGTGAACCAAAACTTTTATGGACAACTCAAGAATGGCAAGGTTGAAAAAAACATAATACAACTCAAACCTAGATAAATGAACCATGCAGAAGCAATGATTGACTTTACATCTGTATTAGCAGACAGGTGAATGGAGAACCAACAATAGCACAACAGCCACATGAAGTTCACAGTCAGCCTCAGCCAGGAGTGCTGAGATCTCTCATCACTGGATGAATTCAAGGAGACCAACAGATCCTTGTCATTATTAATCTCATATTTTTTCCTTATTTCAAGCTCTGTCAAAAATTTGGTATTTGAACCACATTTATTACCTATTTTTTACAATTCATAGGTTTTCTGAACAGAAAAACATGTTTGATATGATATTGTGCTGTAAGAAAACAAGAAATCCAAGGTTTTCAGAAAGAAATTGATTATTTCAATTAAGTCAACATCATTCCTTTGCACAGACAATACAACCCCAAACAGAGAGTGCCTTCCACCATAAATAACACTCCAGATTAATATTGACAAATAGCAACTTCTCATTCTGCCATGTATTACCAGCATCCTGTAGGTAACAGTCATAAACAATTTTCTTGTATTCATCCATGAAAAGACAGCTCCCCTGTGGTCTTAAACAACTGGGGATAGATGACTCTTGTCTCCAGCACAGTCAGCAGTGCTGACCAGAGGCAGGGCTGTGGCAAGGTGCTTGTCCTCACAGACATGTGCCACCTGCATTACAAGTATATGGCAGTGTAGAAGACCCTATCAAGAAAAAGGAACAACTATCAAGTAGGTCACTGCATGTTCCTTAGCATCTTTTCGTAGGCAATTAGAGAGTGAATTAAAAGAGTTCTTTAAAAGAATCCGGTACTGGGGACATCTACAGGATTTCAATTTATACCAATGAAAAAGTTCTTACTAATTTGGTCTTACTTTTACTCATCTGAAAGAACACAAATAGATCCAAGATAGGTGTTCACCTGTTACTTTAAAAATCCACAGATGGCATAAATTCTTTAACTTCCAGTCCTTCTTCACAAGATTCCAAAGAGGATTCCCTGCTGTGGTTACAGAAAGATGGGTTAAGCAATTTCTGGTTCTGTTGGGTAAGACACCTCAGTTCCTCAAATCTAATAATGTATCATTTATTCTCTCCATTTTAATCTCAACAGAGAAATAATTGTGTCTAAATACCAATAAAACCAGCATTGCCTCTATATACAGAGGTTTCAGTGGTTGGGTCTTATTAACAATGAAATGACAAATGTTGTAGCTCATAATGCTGCCTTTTCTGTGAGGACACATGTGGAGACCTGCTGTTCACATCTGCTTTAGGAAAGGATTCCACCCAGACATATGCACACAACTTCTGGCCTCAGCAAACTGTTGGGTGTATAAATAAAAGAGGAAATACAAAACTGTGAGTGATAACTTTGCATACACACAAGCATCTTTCTTCCAGACAAAGCATTTTGTCACATCTCTTTTTCAGCTTCCCATCCTGTAAAATGAGGATAATCATAATAATCTCATTGACATGGAGAGAAATTACCCAGCCTTCAAGAAATGCCATAAGAGTTTTGAAGGGTTTGTGTTACAGTAACAGAAAATATGAACAGAGAGATGATACACAAATAAAGAAGCAGAGGAAGTTAGTGAGATAGGAGCAAGATACCCCATCCTCAAAACACAGTGGAATGTGAAACCTGTGGAAACTCAGGGAGTATTTGATATGGCAATCAAAAATGTATCTGAGATAAAGCATGGCTATAAAAACAGTCATAGTCATTCATCGTAGATGTCATTAAATATGACCACAGTGTGATTTGTGCCAGTGTTATGGATTGATTTCATCTGTGTCTGGATGTTCACTGTGTTAATTCCACCAGTAAGTCCTTTTATAGCTTTGGTATGAAGTGACTGGGTGTAAACGCCCAAACTTCTAAACCAGTGCCCACAGCAAACCCCACCCGAGTGTTACTGAGGCTGTGCTACCCATCCCTCCAGACAGCAGGGCCATGGACCTGGAGCATGTTTGGGAAGGTCAGTGCAGATCCTCCTGCTCACAGCACCAGGGGCCTTCACACAGCTGGCCCCAGCACTGGGAGAATCACCCATAGCTCATGCCAAAGGCAGTGCTGTGATCACAGCTGAGAACATCTGGAATGAACTAAAGTTTAATTGGGATGATATCAAGAAATGGTAATGATTTCTGACATGAGTGAATTATGGGCTGGTGCTGTTCTCAGCAGAACATTCTTATCTTTGCCAAAGTTTCCTTAAGGAGATAAGAAAACACATTAAGAAGGAACTTAAGCCATTATTCCAGGTAAAAATCGAGGAACTCAAGGTAAAATATGATCCCACTGAAGGATTTGTAGACATGACCGCAGGTAGGTATGTGCCATATGCTGAATGCTATACCCAACAGAGGCTTTTCTACACTTGTCTTAAAATGAGGCATTTGTAAGTAGAAGTGTTTTCAAAGGCCAGGGAAACATGGTTTTCACGGACAGTGAATTGTCAACATACTTGGAAGGCTTAGGGGAAAGAGGGCCATCTGGAATATTTCTATGCCATTTTACAATCCATAGAAATGAAAGCAGGAGAAATTAGAAAACACAGCTACAAAGGTAGCTTCTCATTCAAGTTCAACCCCTAAGAATCATTAATGTCACAAGTATATGGCAAGGTAGAAACCAAAACTGTTCACTTGACCTAATATGCTTCCTTTATAACAGGTGTAAGATGTCCAGGCCCTACAGCATTGATGAGAAGAATTGGTTTTGTGTTTCCATGCACCAAAGAAATAACCAAAAGACCAGACTAAGAAAGAGGAGGGGAAGAACTTCCCCTTCTGAAGTAGAATGGCCCTAAGGAAAAGCCTTAAGAAAACTGAGAGGTTGTGTTTGCCCAAGATTTGTCTTTGATTTAGAATGATTAGGAACTACAGTAGTTCTTGTTGCCTGGCTCCTGTCCAGATCAGGGACCAAGACAGTGCAGCCTTAGTTCACAGAGCGGAGCAGATGCTCCCACAGCCCAGTTATTTGTTTATTGTCTTTAGAGGAGCCATTCACAGAGCCTCTGCTGAGCACTGAGAACAAAAAAAGTCACATTAAGGGGTGCACAGTCAAGGAGGGGCCCTGCCTGGGATGGGCACAGGCAGTGACAGGGAGAAACAGACAATGCCAGAATCACCAAATGAGGAAAGAGATGCCTCTGCCTTCCTGTCTCCCCTGATTTGCAGAAAATGTTTCTGGTGACATTCCTGTGAGCCCATGCCCGGCAGCATTGGAGTGAGGGCTGTACCACCAAGCAGGTACAGCCCTGTCCCAGTGCCTTTGGGCAGCCAGGCAGCTTAAAAGAAGACCAGCAGTTTAGATTTGCACTGAAGACTCCTGTGAAATCGAGTGAGCAATCTGCATTTGGGTAAATGTGTTGCCATGCTGCCTTTGGCAAACACCGTGTTTGTGATTGCCCTGCTGTTGTGCTGCTCACAGCACACAGCCACCATGTCCTGCACACCAAACACGCTGCTCATGTCCCTGCTGAGGAGCACACACACACTGCTGGGAACAGCATTGTTTTCACCTGCTGTTGAATGACACTCCAACCACCTAGCAACCTCTCCAGCCCCCTGATTTAAGCTACTGTTATAATTCAAAGTTTTAACAAGGCAGGAGCAAAACCACTGTAAAAGTAAAAGCCAAAATGCTGCAGAAAACTAGAAGATGAAAGAAAGAAAAACAACTGTTCCTGTTGTTAAATTCAATGGCAGTAAATCCCCTTCTTTTTTCCAGTAGGTTTTTTTTTCAGAAATAATTTACAGTCCAAAATGTATCTCATGGCGTACAAATCAATCTCTATTGAGCCTGCCTGCCATTAGAGAAGGTCCAGAAGGGAAAAAATAAACATGAACAATAAATAGTTGCATTCTGACACATTTTTCATTTTGAAGATGTCTGTTGTTTATGTTGTTGTTCATAAAGTTTAAATAAAAGTCTGGTTGTCCTTCATATTTCCCCATTTTGCAGTAGGGCCAGTGGACTACCAGAGGGTTTTCCCTGCTGCAGAGCGTCTGCATGTGGAGCCGTGCAGATGTGCAGGAGCTCAGCAAGCCTAAACCACAGAGTGACAATTAGCACCAGCAAACAGCCATCAAAACAAGACTGCACTGTTTCAGCCCTGATTCCAAACCAAAACCAGCTCCCTTTGGTCCACCCAGTGTGTTTTAAATACTTTGATGAAGTTTCCACCTTAAGGATTGTGGGGAGGAAAAAATAGAAAAGCAAATTGCAGAGTGTAGTGTGAAGTACTTGCGATCCTTGTGACAAATACTAATGTATAAATCAGCAGCCCAATCCAGGCCCGGGCCGCTGATCATGTTCTTTGCTGAAATGTCACCTGTTCCTATCTAACGATTTGCATAATGCAAAGCTTCTCACTCGTAAAATACAGATTAAGAGGGGAAGCAAAGAGTCATTCTCGAACCATGGAGCCATTTCAAACGAAAAAAAGTCTTTACTCTTAACCCTGTCACAGCCACAGGCTTTATTCCCCTGTTCTCTGTTTGAAACGATAGCTCCATTGGAAAAGGGAAATAACCAGTAAGAATCCAGCCTTTTTTTTGGTTTGCTTCATTTCTGTTAGACTCTCAAATTTAACATGGAAAGAAGTAAAATAATTAAACTATTTAACACTGGAAAATTAGTGAAATTTGACTAGTCTCATAGAGCCTGTCTGAAATGCATAGGTATCTGGCCATACATAGACAGATTCCTGTCAGCTTCAGTGGGGTAAGGCTCCAGTAGCCATTTTGAGGAAGTTTCTTTACTATTTTTGTCCCTGTACTTCTTAATTTACCATAAAGTGTAAGTCTCTGATTGCTACCTCACTGCCAAGGAAGAAGTGGGGGGGGGGGGGGGGGCACACTTTTTTCTTTCCCTGCAGTGAAGACAACAGCATTTACATCCACACAAATTTCTTTTAAATCATCTCTATGTAGTATTGCCTTTATATTGCTAATAAAAAGCATTCAGAGTGCAGCTGGTATTATAAACACAAAACCAGAAAGGTGTGTTGGACTATTTCAGATTTGAAAACAATTCTAATTGTTAAAGGTTAGAATGAGGCTTATCCTTTCCCACATTATCCTAACAAAGACTGGGGTCCTGCAGCGCTCTCAGCTGTCCCTGTAGGCAGCTGGTCTTGGCCATCAGCAGAAACTGGATTCTGGCATTCATTTGGCCCAGGGTGGTCACTCCTCTGGTCCAACTGACTGTACTGTTCCGAGGCAAGGTTTTTCAAGGGATGGAATCTGTTTTCTTGCAAGAAATTCAAACTTGCATATGCATGTATAACACAAGGGCAGCCTGACATTGTCCTGGCTGCAGCATGTGCCGCATCTTTTACAAGGACTTTTTACAAGGGCATGTAGTGATAGGACAAGGGAGAATGGCTTTAAACTGAGAATAGGTATAGAGCAGATGTTAGGAAGAAATTCTTTACTGTGAAGGTGGTCAGGCACTGGCACAGGTTGCCCAGAGAAGCTGCAGATGCCCTTGGATCCCTGTAAGTGTTCAAGACCAGGTTGGACAGGGCTTGGAGCAGCCTGGGATGGTGGAAGGTGTCCCTGCCCATGGCAGGAGGGTTGGAGTGAAATGGCCTTTAAGGTCCCTTCCATCCCAAACCATCCTATGATTCTATGACCACCATGTCCCTCAGGCCAGCTCTGCCTGGCAAAACCCCTGCCCAAAATATTTGGCCTAGGCAAGGTCTCTTTTATAATTTCTTAAGATCTCCATACCTAAGAGACAAGTCTCTGTGTGTTGTTGTGACGGGGTAGGAGATGGCAGCACACATGAAAGCTGCCACATCCTCTGTTTGCCTGCAGAGCAGCCCTGGGGGTTTTCAGAGAAACCAGGTTTTATTCTGGTGTTCTCCACTGGGCTGTGGGTGCCAAAGCCCATTAACCTTCTGGGAATGGTGCAAAGCTTATCTGTTTCTCGTGGTCCTGAACTTCAAGTTGCTGAAGACTCCTTGTTTCTTCTGGCAAGAGAAATTTGTCATAATGAACTTGCTGCACCCCAGGTACTTCTGTTTCTTTCAGGAGGCTGCACTTGTTCACTCGCCACTGATTAAACGGTTCCATGATTTTGTCCTCAAATTTTTTAAATCCTGGGAGAAATAAATAAGAAAACTTGAACATAATAAGGTGCAAGAATAAAGACTAAGGCTGCAGCCTTTTTTGATTGGCACATCCCTGGGGGCAGGAGGGGAAACTATGCCACTTGTGAAACTAAAGGCTGGGTCAGCTACTTTGGGATAAAGCTGAAAGCTTTGAAATATTAGATATTTTCTGCTTATTTAGAGATTATTTTCTGATGATACAAATCTAAATGAGAATATGAGTTTCAAAATAACCTGAAATTTTAAGAGACCTTAGGAAAGGAAGTATGGTAAAATGCAGGGTATGTAAGGCTTGAAGGTGTCACACAGCAGCAGGGCCTCTTACATGATGCTCAAAGATGAGTTTAGACATAACATTCAACACTAATTTCCATGGGACTCATAAAAGAGGCTTTTCAGAAGAGATAACCCCCTTCCCACAAAGGGTTACTGCCTGTTTTCACAAAACTAGTCAGAAATTTCTCTGATCTTATCAGTTCAGTGAAGATTGTCCAAAAAACATGAAAAAAATATGGAGAAGCAGTGACAATAGGAAAGGACATTATGGAGACCAAGTTGAAGGTGGAAAATAAGGTGATTCTGCTGATAAGAAGAAACTGAAAAGAGGGCATCAGAGACAAATTTTACATCACTGCCCAAAATTTTTTACATAGGCTTAACTCTAGATCATATCAGTGTGGGTGTTACTGGTTATTTCCCTCGTTAACACTCTCATTTCATAGTTGATATGTCAATATCCAGTCTAAAAAGAGATACTTTCTGAAGTCAAGGGCAATAATCTAGGATTCCAAGAAAAGCAACTTGGAAGAGAATCTGACCAGGTTCTGATAACTGATATCCATGGAGACTGCCAAAGGGACAGTGTTCTGTCATATTTCTAATAAAAATGGGCACAGTGATTGCAGAAACATTAGCAGAAGTTACTGGGAACACTTCCTTAGAAACTGTCTGGGATCACCTCTTCTTCTAGGTACTTCCAGCTTTCTGATGTGGTACAGGGAGGTAGAGCAAGGTGAGAATAATGCTAAGGAGGACCAGACTCCCATTACATCTGGACTTTTTCCTCTTGCATCACCACTTTCTTCTCCATTAGTGATTCTTGATCCCATTGTCATCTTTACTCTTGAGAATCTCCTGGCAGAGTGCATAAAGTAAATCCTCTTCCTGGAAGTCTGTGGACTAGATGGGCTAATGGATCTTCTCAATCTCACAACTGTAATTTTTGTCTTTATAAAATACCTCACTCCCTGTTTCCCTTTCCATCTCCTTCCGCAAATTGAGACTGGCTGAGGAGAAACTTAGAAGAGAAGGAACTGTCACTTAAACTCTCTGCATCACTCAGTCATTCTTATAAAAGGGGATCTCATATGGCATTAACTCTGCCAGGAAAGCCAAGCCACTCAAAATTTCTCAATATTCAAGACGTGCAGAATAAATTACAAAGACCATGTTTGTCCCCAAACACTTCTCTTTTGGAAGGAAAATTGCTGCTTGGAGATGCTGGTAGCATGTAAGCTGACACACAGATACAGTCACATACACACAGAGCCTTCAGAAGCTTCAGCACATCCAAGAAAGCACCTGCATTTTTCTTTAAAAACTTGGGGGAATTGCTACATGAGTGTTTGTATTGCATAAGGAGAGCTGTAGGGTTCTCTAGGCTTGTTTGTGGTTGGCATAAAGGTCTATAAACCAGTGCCTCCTCTGGACACAGGCTGAATTACCAAATCTAAATTCTATCTTAATTTACACCGTACTTTTTTAGGATTATGGTTTTGACACCAGGAGAATTCATTCAACCTTTTGCAATTTTTAATGTAGAAGTTCCTATGCTAACTCTATTTCTCCCACAGCTGAAACTGAGCTGTTTATAGCCACACACTTAATTAAGTGGGTCTCTTTAATTGATATCCCTTACCTTCACATAGAGGCTATTATTTATGCCCAGCATGGGCAGAGCAGTGGCTGCAGCACACCTGGCACTGTGCTGCTGACTCACAGATATAGTTCTGCCCTCAGACTCAATAAGCAGCTGTGAATATTCACTTCTGGTGAGTAGGGCAAGAATCCAAAGCAGCCAGACACTGAAATACAGGTTTAAGTCACAAAGTCAATTGCTGAATTGGGAGCAGAGCCAAGTGCTGCTTCTCTGTGAGGTATTTTTCTAATATAAGAAGTAGAGTTTTAAATTTTCAGCAGTATTATATTCCCTTCTGTTGGAATTCCATTAATACTTCTATACTTCTTTTAGCATTGCTCAGACCGATTCATCTCGCTCTATAGCAATATCTAGGATTATCATACATTGCTTACATTTATTTAAGTTAAACATTGTTTTGCATAAGCTGTCTATGCAAAATAATAAGAATAATAAAGATATTAGTGATTGCTGTGCTTAAGTTTGAACAAAAGGTGAGCTGTTTTTCTACTCTATGGGGAATTCTAGTAATCTTCAGGGAAAAAAATGGAGGAACAGACATGAGGAGAGAATCAAATGGGTTGCAGGTCAGTTCCTATTATCTGAAATATTTAATAGCCCTAGTATCACTACTTTTTGGTTATAGTTCTGTCCAAAAGAATAGATGTGATATGAGCATTCTCTCTCTTTTTTTTTTTTTTTTTTTTTCCTTTTGGACTAGTACTGATCAACGAAAGTGAGTGATTTTCCCCTCCAGTTCTTTCCCTCTGCTTCTGTCTCTTGAGAACAATTCCTTTGCTGATTCTCATGGCTGAGATTACAGTCCCATTTACAAGATGCATCTGACTGTCTTAAAGTGGACCAATGTGCAAAGTAAATAATGAGATTATTTATTTTCTGTGCTCAATTACAAAAAAAATGTTCAAGTTTACATAAATGCCATTTACTGATCAGGTTCTTTCTTATGAACATCTCAAAAGTAAGATGCTTATTATTTCATTGAAATTGTAACATTTCCCCTGCAGATTCTTATATTTTCTAGGATATGAAAATCTGCATTAAACAATATTCTGAGGTATAGAGCTGCACAGATCCAAAAGACAGAGACCATTAGACAAAACACCCCAAATGAGGTGTAAAACATCTTATATTAAAAACACCACATAGCATTCACCCTCCTGCAGTGAATCCTAACATTTACTAGAGGTAAAAATATTCTAAGGTCAACTCCACTGTGTTTCTACCAAAAACCACTGAGGAAAAACACAAAAGGAAGCAGAAGAAAATCTTTTTTTGCCCTTGATTTTCCCTTGAATGTAGACAATCTGCTAGAATTTGCATTATACACTCGGGGGCCCAGTTCCCTCCCTCCCGCCTTAACCACTCACCCCTGCTGGAGGAGTCAATGGGTGTTCGGTGTTCCTTGCTGAGGCAGAATTGATTTGCTTGTGTTTCAGATGCTCAGATCTCAGCTCTTCACAGTACAAATAAATTGACAACTTTTCCAAACTATGAACAACCTGCTTTCCCCCTGTAATCTCAGATAATAGAATATATGTATGTGAAATATGCATATTACAGGATAGAATAATTCTGTTTGAAGTAACCTACAATGATCATTAGTTCAGCTGCCTGTTATCAGCATCTTACTTGTTAAAAACAAAAAGAAATCCCAAAAGTGTGGGGGGAGAGGTAAAAAAAAAGAGTGAAGGTTTTTTGCCTGCACAACTAATATTAGGAAACGTAATATCTACAAAAGTCTGGCCCCTGAGCCCCCTTTCTTACTAACCCAGCGCTCACCTAGCCAGTGGTTTGGTGTGGATTTCCTGGGAGCACAAGCTCTTAGGAGATGTTTCCAAACAGCAATGCTTGCAAAGGAGTGGGTATTCTCTGTGGTATAGATCATATGTATAAAAATACAGCAGTCACTTATTTTGTAGATGTATGGCTAAGATATCAGAAAAGAGAGATGGAAAAATCTCCTAAATATGTTTAGAGCCACCATGTGATCCCTCCTTGGATACCTCCTTCACCCTTCTCCTGGGAGCTGACAGGTTTGATGGCTCTCAGGCACCTGTGAGCTGAGGGCTGCTCCCACCACACCAGGCACTGCCACCCCCTTGTGCCCCAGCACTGCAGATTCTTTTATGGCCTCAGGCAATCTAGTTATTTGTTTATGATCCTGCACAACATGATTTCCCAGACAATACCTCAAAAATACTTCATAGAACTTAAATAAGAAGGAGAGAAAATTAGCATGATGGTAGCCTGTTCTTTAAGCCTTTCCTTTCAGTTTCCAAAAGCTGGAACCTGTTGATGTTTTTAGTATTTTTCCACACCAAATGACACACTTACTTACCCATACCATAGGACAACAATTCCTACAGCCTATCTGAGATAATGGTGCACAATGCAGGCAGTAATGAATGGATTTCCATCTTGTGCAATTGTCCTGTATTTAAAAAAACCAAACATGTGTCATTATACTATTAAAAATCTCCTATTTACAAATATTCAAAGCATCATATGTTGGGACTGCCTTAGCTCAGTAAAACCTTTCAATGGTTTAACTTTGTCCTATAAAGTCAGAATATTATTAATATTTTTAAAGCTAAACAAGTGTTTTTTTATTGAAGATCCAATTTTGTCCCGAGATTTTATTTCTGATGTTGATGCAGGAGAGGTGACAGTGGAATCGGGCAGGGCAAGATGACCTGACCTCTCTATATAATTGAAGTCCATGACAAACTCATTCATCTGCTCCTTTTATACCTCAAGGAGGGCAAGGAGAGCAGATTTGTTGAAAAATTCAGAGTGTCTAGAAGAGGTTTGATAATCCGTGCCCTGGATCCATGCTTCTGCAGGGGAGCCTCTTCCAGTGCAGGTATCCAAAGGGCAAATTCCAATGCAAGGTGAAATTACTGCTACCCGTGGTCTCTGCAGAGGTTTTCTCATCCCTGACATCATCAATTATTTAAGTTTGATTGTGCAGCAATTTAAATTAGTATAGCTAAGGGTGTGTCTAGAGCCGATTTAAACACAGGATGGAAAATAGGGATGCCCTTAAATCCACCTAGAACATCTCAATTTCCCTATTTCTCTCAAGTACGGGGGTTTGTTTGTACCAGTACAATTTTTAGCATTGTGCAAGATAGTATTTTTTCCCCTCAATTAGCAGCTCTGCCAAAGTCTCCTGAAGTCAACGAGAGGCTTTTCACTGACTTCATTAGATATTAGATCTACTCAAATCCTTCAGCTCATGACCTGTAATGATTCCAGCAGGCTCTGGTGGAGCAGCACACTGAGCACCACGCCCATATACAGATGGACATGGTCACCTCCCAGTGCATTGCCCAAGCTACTATTTGCTATTATCTTAAAATGTCTCAAATTTCCCACTCCAGTCACAGTGAAGAAAGTGAAGTTGGCACTGAATTGCTTTGAATTTCCTCCTATTCAAAGGAGGATTTCCTTACAACAGCTTAAGCAAAACATTTATTTTACTACTATTTGAAGAAAAGGAGAGCACGGGAGACACATTTTCCTTCATTGGAATAAAAGGACACTTTGGATGCACCTCATGAAGTTGTTGAATACATTCTTTCCTCTCCCTGTATGTCTCTATGCAAGCAGCACTGAAGGATGCTTGTATGTCAGGCTGGTGCTGAGCTCCAGTTTTCCCAGCCTGGAAGCTGTTCCTACCCCTGCTCTAGGCCCAGGACCTGCCATGGGTCACCTCTGCTCAATGCCACCTGTCATGGAGACAGCACATGGAGACAGCCTAGACAGAAAAAGGGCAATTTTGTGCTCTATTTGCCTGTTGGAGACAAGAAGTGACCTCTGGAAAAGACTGCAGAGAATACTTACAGAAAAGAAAAGTCTAAATAAGTCCTAAGAGAGTATGATAGGACTATCCATCTGACAGGACACACAGAACACAGAGAGAAGGAAAATCTCCCTCTGAGCTCAGACACAGCCAAGCCACCCTGTTACTTTAGATGACTCACAACAGTTGGAGCAGGTTTGGAAGCATTCCTCCAAAATCCAACCAGTACTGCTCATGTGCAGGAATGGGATGGCACCTCCAAGCACATGGCACTGGAAGGAAGAGGAAGGAGTAGGTAGGGCTTTATATGGAAAGAAAATGGAGAAGAAGGAGCAAGAAAGAGAACAGCTTGGTGGCTGCAAGGACACTGAGCAGTGGGCAGAGACTGGAAAAGAGCAGAGGAAGAGAAGAGAATGGTTGGTCCAGGCAAGTGGGGAAGACATAGCCCAGTTGGTCCCTGAGCTGGCTGGGAGGGAAGGGAAAGCAAGGAGGAGGGGCAGAGGCTTTGCCCCTGTGCTGGGGAGTGGGAAGGTGCTGGAGGGAGGTGGTTAATAGACCGCACTCGGCTGCCTCACCAGGAATGGCAGTGACACCTGACTGGGAACTTGGGGAAAGAGTTGGCGGCTTATTAAAGCAGCTGGACCCCGGCTGAACCCCACGACTACACGCTAGGATTGCTGTGTGCCCCTTGATAACTCACAGCTGCTGATAAAGTCCACTGGTAATGGCTTTTTGCTAATGAGAAAAGTGCTGCTGATTATGACAAATAGCCTTGGACCAACAGGCTAAGCTGCTACATAGGCTCCCAATTGTCAGTCTGGGTGATTTTTGCATTTCATTATTTCTTTCCTGACGTCCTGGCTCCTTCTATCTTTAACGTACTCCCAGAGCCGTGTGTCACAATTTTAATAACACTTCTTTATCTCAATTTTTCCCCCCTCTCTCCATGGGAGCTGGAAACAAAAGGCTGTTACAGAAATAATGTTTAACCTCGCTCCTGTGCTGCAGGGAAAGAAACCCCACAGCTATTGTTCAAGAATTAAAAAGGCGTAAATGGGGCACACAGAGTCCACTCAACCCTAAAAGACAGACTTTTAAAAATACCTATTATTACTATTATTTAGAGCTCTTTCATGCACAGCTTTGAAGCCTGCCATGTTTCCTTTCTCTTATCCTGTGACAAAGGTATAGCACATATCTAAGCTCAGAGAATGAAACCTTGGTGGACAGTGACACTGTCTCCCTGTTTTGAATGCCTTCTAATAATAGCAATATTATTTTAAAGGGAAGAATATAGGGGGGAGAAGGATTCAGAATAAACCTGCTATCTTCTCTGGAATTGGTTACAAGTCACCTTGTCTTTAAAATAATAAAAGCTGAAGAGTATGGGATGGATAAAGCAGAATGAAGGCCAATGCAGGTCCTAAGACAAGGTGTGGAAATGATGCTTTTCTGCCCTTAAGGTTACAAATCAGCAGTAAAAAACTGGAGTTCACCAAGTCCTCTCCTACTCTAGGATTTGCCAAAGAAGATCTCTGCTTTTGAGGATCTGCTGCTGCCTATGGTTCTTGACATGTAAAAAGAGCTGGTCCCACTGTCAGATCCTTCCCACCTTGTTCAAGGCCTGGTGTCCTGCAAGAGGGAAAAGGGGCAAATCCCAGCCCCCAGAAGCTCCTTGCAGTGGCTGTGGGGAAGGCAAGGACACGATGGAGGATGTGATGGAGGCAATCCTTGGGCAACTGAATTTTCAGCCTGATTGTAAATGTAAAACCAAAGAGATAGAAAAATGCTTACAAGAGCAGAATTAAAGATCAATGGCAGACAAAGTGGGGGCACAGGCTCTCCCCATCCCCACTAACTAGTCAGGCAGCGAGGGATTTTAAAAGACTGAATGATCAGAGGAATCTGCAAGAGAATTGAGAGCTGAATCAGAGTTCAGACCATGGGATTTAACTATAGGACCTTATGTCTATCACTGGCATTTCTCTTTGTCTCTGATTTTATAAATTGCAGCACTAGAATAACATCGGCTTTACAAGTGTTACAGCTACATTACATCAGAAACACTAAAATCATCTCAGTTGGAAAAGAAAATTGAGCTTAAGAATCTTAGTTCCTCTGTGATATAAAACATGTAACTGAAGGATTCCTTCTTTAATTTTTAAGCATCTTGAGAAATTTTGGGCTTCCTAAGTTTTATCATCCCAAACTGAAACTGAGGAGGCATTAAATCTTCAGTTAGGCACAACCTTCACTAATACTTCTTTACATTTTTCTTGGAAAAGTCATGAATCATGAAAATAGTTAATAATGCACAAGAAAATTATAGGACCTGTTTGGAGTTTTTTACTTGAAATTTCCTTTGTCAACACCCTATTTGTCTATAAAATCTAACTTGAGGAAAAACATAGAAAGCATATGAAATTTTTGTACCAAAGACTATCTATAAAGTATTTGGTAATCTTGTTTATTTGAAAATAAAATGCTTCCTACCTGTATGACAGAGCTCACTCTCATACTGTAGAGCTTGATTATTTAAATTATTTATGATTACTATAAAGATGTTTGAAAACTACTTTTTTTTTGTTTTGTTTTACCACAATTTCTGTTGCTCCACAAGAAGAATCTTTGCAGTATTAATTTTATTCATGCAAGGAAAGTTTACTTGATAAAAATAACACACTCAGTTCACATAAGTCAACTGTAAGCACTGGTGCAAGATCAGGACCAGAAAATTAATGCACAATCAATTACAAAATGTCTTCAGAGCAAAAGCCAGATACTAATCACTCTCTTGGAGAAGGAAATCTTCACAAAATCCTCCTGTACCTTCACAGACCTCCTTTGGCTTACTCCAGCTGATAACCTGCTAAAAGTCATCTTTCCTCCTGGGCTCTCTAAAACAAAGCTTGAGGAATAATTCTCAGCTAGACTGCTTCTGGGGTGGCATTTTTGGTACTTTTGCACTTTTCCAGTTTTGAGTTTTACTGGGTAACAGTCCACTAACACAAAATTTTTATGTCTCAAAAATAAAAGTAGCAGCCAGGTTCTAACACCTAAATGCAATCTTCTCCCTCACACAGTGCCATTGGATTCAAGTCACTTCCTTGAAAAGTAGCCCATTACATTGAACCTAAAGGGCTATATTAAAAAAAAAAATCCCTACTATTCCCTTCCAGCCAACCTCCAGCCTGCCATTCTCCCTCTAAATTATCTGCTTCCTTCATTCCTTACAAACATGGAAAATGCCAAGAAGAGCACAGACTCTGTTGTAAGAGAAGTAAATGCAGCCACAACAGAGTTCACACAACCTTTCTGAAAGCTAAGGAGTCTTTAAGATTTCAGTCAACATCTGGGTTATGAGCCAAATTTTGTTACTGTTAACCTGGAAAGTTGTGATTATATAAGAAAATCAGCAAAATCCCACCAGCAGCTAGAAATTGTATAATGTGCTTACCTGGACACATCTAATCTTAACAAAAAGAACAGACAAATATTCCTAGTATTAAATAATAAATGAAACAGACAGAAATTAAAAACTGTGATTTTTCTGGGTTTTTTTCTGCTTTTTAACAATATTTCCTAAAACAATTTTTTTTACACTCCATTTCTTAGCCTGATAAATGTTCATGTTTGGTGAGGCATTTATTCTTTCTTGTACAGAGAAAGCACTTCCCAACATTCAGGTTTGGCTGCTATAAATGTAAGGGCATTGTTTTAAGGAAATATTTATATGTTTAGGTCTATTGACCATTTATGCCATTATTTAAAGGGGTCACAGAAAAGGGCAGCGGTTATTAAAATGGAGAGAGCAAGTAAAAGCAGGAGAGAGACAGAGGGAGCGAGAGGTAAGAAACTCATAATGGGATTTTTCATGTGGAACGATCATTTTATCTAATACGTCTGAAAATGTAATCCATTACTACTAATTACCATGCTGGCATTGAAATACAGGATCACACTCACTCCAGATCCAGATAGAGGCCCACATCTCTCCATTCATTGTTCTTTCCATCCCTCCTCACCTCCCTCCCTTTCAGCTTCTCCAAGAAGAAATTCAGCCCTTCGGACATTAGTGAAGAAGGGCCCGAGGTCTCCCTATCATCCTAAAGCAGAAGCTAAACAATATTAGCCAATCATTTTTGATAGATGAAGCATGGAAATTAGTTCCAGAGTTTAACTGATAACTGAAACCACACAGTTACATTCCATTATGGCAGCCTTAATTGATGAGCTCATTAAGCCCATTATTAGAGAAATTGATTTCAAATAGGCACTTAAAACTGGCTGGCAAAAGAAAAAGGTGAAGAGATACCATACAATGTGAAGAAAGTAACTAAAATACATAATGAAGCAAGTAATTTTATAGGTTTGTTTAATGAAAGCCTCAAGAGCATATTAGTTGCTGTGTGGATTTTAAACACTCATTTTATGTACTAATAAAGCTCCCGTCCATTATGGGAGTTCTGAATGCCTCCAATCTTTAATGCAGCTCTGCTACTAATTAATTAATTAACCCCAGATGAAGCAATCAATTAGTCATGCAGAATCGACACTTTAAAGGTCTGCCAGGTAGCGCTGGGTACCAGTGCAGAACAGTGGAAGCAAAGTTTCTTTTTAATTATTTTTATATTGCTTTCAGCATAACAGGGAAAAAAAAAAAAAACCAAACAGGGCTAAAATTTAAAAGCTGCATTAGCAACACAGTAAAAATGAGTGATTAACACTCTGACCTTACATTATTTCAGAGGATAAAACAGTGGAACAACACTGGAAATTTTAGAGATAGGTTCAGATGGAAGATGTACAACCCAGACAGTTAATTTTTAATACATTCATCTCAAGCAGCCGCTGCTGCTCAGATTAAATGCAGACGGCTGCAAGTTTCTGGGCAGTGCATGAAAGTCCCTTTTCACACTCGGGGTCTGAGGAAGTAAACACATGAAGGAAAGATAGTAATAATAAATCCTCCAGAAGCAAATCTTTATTTTACAGTATTTATTTGGGAAAGGAGCAGCAGAAAAACAAACCCCTTGGTATTAACCCCTCTCATGTATCTTTATTTCCTCCATTTACCTTCTCTTGAATGCTAAAATGTAGAGCCTTTATCCAAAGGGCACTATATAAATGGTCTTTCATTAAACAAAGCTCATCAGCCATGACCGATTAACCTCAGTTGTAAAGTGAGATTGCTGTCTACGTGAGCTTAAGTGTGGATGAGCTGCTTTGCTGGAAGACTGAACTCATGATCTTTCCACTGGGGTGAGCTTGGAGGAAAAGATTTCACTGAGGAGGCAGTTTAAAAATTGAGCAAATTGGATTGTATTTCTTCTTTCAAGGATCTATTGCTGCTGTTATTATTATGATTGTTGTTAGCAATAGTATTAACCCTCCTTTTAAAAAACCATGGGGCTTGGTCAGCTTGCTGGTACTGTGCTGAGGATTCTTGGCAGGTCTCTGGGTGATGTTTTGGACAGCAGAAGATCAGACTGAAGTTCATTCTTGATAAATGGAGGGACATAAAATTTTCGCTTTGACTTTGGGACCACATTTTTTTATTCTTCTCAAGACAGCTCCAAAAGGGGGCTGATACAAGACTGAGAAGACAGCTTGGAGTCTCCATGTCCAACACTGCAATCTGTCTTTTCACTGCCTTGGTTGCATCAGACAATCTATTTTTAAGCTGAACTAAGAAAATACTGTATGTATCAATCCAGCACCAGACTTAACATTAAAGCAAGGAATATTATTCCTGAAGTCACATCCAGGAAAGAAAAGTTCACACTGAACTGAGGCAAAGAAAAGTTATGAAGGTGTCTTGAGAAATGAAGGCCTTTCTTTTTAAGAGAGCTTTGCTTAGCCTAGCAAAATGAAGGCAGATATGTGATATAGTTCTCCCTATAAATTTATCAAAGGAGCATCTTCTCCAGCAGGTAGAAAATCTATTTAGGCAAAAGGGTGAAGTTGGCACAACAGCAAATGCACATGAATAAATAATATTCAAACGATAAAATTCAAATTGGCTATAAATTTAGACTGAAAATTAGAAGAATTTTACCACCAGAGCTCTGAGATTTGGGAAAAACCCTCAAGTGGGAAAAGCAAGAGAGAGGAATCTAAAGGATTTCATAATGCACAGTTATTTACGACAGGTTATAAAGACTATAGGATCTGCTCGACTTTGATATGCTTCAGAGAGGATCCTGTTTCCTTGCCTGGAGGCTAAGCTTGCTGCACATGGCATCTGGGTGGGGTTTGCCATGTGTCTGTGCAGGCACTGAAAACCCTAAGCTAAAGGGATCTGCTCTGTTTGGCTTGGAAGTCAGGGAGAGCAGCTAAAAGTTCAAGTGATTTACATTTCAAAACAAAATTCCATGTAGTACAAGAAAATACTTTGGGTTCTTCCTTTTTCCTGCATTTCCTTGATAGTTTAGGGTAATATTATATTATATTATGTGTCTTGGTGCTTTTGTGTCCTCATTTCTCTTTCTGTGGATTCAAACCAGGTCCCAGTTGCTTTCCTAGGCACAAAATGACCATCAAGTAGCACATTAGGGAGGGCAAATGAGTATTACAGCCATAAGAACACACGTAGAATAAAGGTGGTCTGTAATGTTTCACTTTGCACTGAAATACTGCAGGGGCTCTGGCGTCCCCCGTGAAAACTTCCTGGAGCAGAGGGAGAACTGATCAGCTGAAGGACAGCAAGTCTGAAACCACTGCATCAGAAATTAGAGTGTACCTATGTCCCAGGACTGAATTAATCTAAATAACTATTAGTGCAAGTCTTGATGTCACTAATGGAAAAACAAAAGAGAAAGCAAAAACTGTAAATAAAACTTAAAAATAGAGACCAGTGAGTACAAAAGCACATGTTAAAAAGGAGGTATAATGACAAACATAGGACAAAAATCACCAAATCTTATCAGGGACTGCTTAGTGCCTAATTCATTCAAATCCTTCATCTGTGAGAAACCACTGGGGATATATGAATTCAAGCAGATTAGAATCAGTTGAAATATTAGCTTGAATACAACAGCATAAAACCTCTAAACATCACTGTGGTAAACAGGCTTTATATACCAGGGCTGATTGCAAGCTGCCTGCTCATATGGTGCAGAGAATGAGGCCTTAGTCAATCGTGTTTCTGATTTCACACAAGTTTTAGGCTTGTGTAATTCCAATGGCTGATCCAGAGTACACAGGCAGAATAATTGCTGTTTGAAAAAGAGCAAATTACACCTTCTCTGTTAAAATGTTCTTGTTTCATCATCTTATACCTTGCATTTGATACCATTTGACAGCAGCTTTGGAAGATTTCCTTAACCAGCTCAGTTCAAATGGATCTAATTTCAATTTTCTGTTTCAGGTATGACAGGACTGTATCCAGTGCTGACCCCTGTCCCACACACAGAGCTCTCCATCCTGAGCTGTTTGCCCATGCTCTTTTTTGTGGACTTCTTGAAGGACCACACTTCAACACATGACTTAGCTAATCACCAGTTACTTACAGAATGTGGTTCAAAATCAGAGGAAAAAGCCAAATCTCAGTTCTGAGTCAGCTAAGCCCCATTCTGACCCAGCAGAAACATCCAGGAGGCACATCCAAGAGGCACACACGTACCAAATGCAATATCTACGCATCTTTTAAGCCCCTCCAGGAATGTTGACTCCCCCACATCCTTGAGCAGTCAGTTCCAATGCTTTTCACTTCACATTTCTTCAGTGAAGAATTTTTTCCTAATATCCAGTCTGAACCTTCCCTGGAACAACTTGAGGATGCTCCCATCATCCTATCACTTGTTGCTTGGAAGAAGAGAGCAACCCTTGGTTCCTCCTCTCAGGGGGTTGTAGAGAGCAAGAAGATCCCCCTTGAGCCTCCTTTCATCCAGACTGAGCCCCCCTCAGTTCCCTCAGCTGCTCCTCATCATTCTTGTGCTCCAGACCCTTCCCCAGCTCTGTGACCTTCTCTGGACTCACTCCAGCCTCTCAATGTCTTTTTTGTGAGGGACCCAACACTGAACGAGGTTTTTGAGGTGTGGCCTCACCAGTGCTGAGTACAGAGGGACAATCACTGCCCTGATCCTTCTTCTGCCCTTCGGGTAGATGAGTGTCACATTTCCTGACCTCCAGTCACCCGGAACCTCCTCAGTGAGCCCGGGCTGCTGGTAAATGATGGAGAGAGGCTCTGTGAGCATTTCCACCTGCTCCTTCCGTACCCTTGGGTGGGTCCCATCCACAGACTTGTGCCCTGGTTGCTGACCATTTCCCTTGGGATTATGGGGATTATTTCTGATTTGGAGCCCTTTCCCCTGAAGCTATTGAGAGCAATTTCTCACCATGAGGAGCAATAATCAGTTCTGTCCGTGCCTTGTGAAAATCCTAAAAGCAGACACTCTTGGTTGGAATTTCTCTTGCCCCTTATCTGTGTATGTCCCCAAGCTTAGGGCTGCACATGATGGAAAGGCAAAGCAGGGAGTTCATAAGCTTAATAACCACTTGACTTTCACAAATACTTTCTGCTACAAGATGCTGAACAATTTAAAAATGTTCCCGTATTTATATTGCATCCCAGATTAAATAACTGTTGTCATTTTCTGCCTTCATTGTTCTCATAGTCAATTCAATTGAAAATAGGCCCATTAAAAGTATTCATTTGTAAAATATTGCACTATAGCTATTTTTTTTTATTTAGCAGTTCTGAAAACACCTACCAAGTGATTGCCATTTAAAACCCACTTAAAGGCCAATTTACACAACATTTGTGCTTGTGTAAATAAGGTTTGCTGTTATGCTAATGTGCAATTGCACCACTTGTGCTGTTTTGAAGGATAATTCACAAATTTAAATTGTGCTGTATGGCAGAAGAATTCAAGGATGTTTTAATCACAGCTTTCGTTTGCATTAATCAGATGTAAAGGCACATACTGTTTTGTCTGCCGCTGAGAAGCAGCCAGTGCAGAGACAAATGACTGAAAGGAGATTTACAGTTTTTCTACCTCAGATTTCCAATTAAACCTTGGGTATTTAGTTAATACTCTCAACTAGAAGTCTCATGATAGAGGCAATACACAGGAAGATCTATAACACCATTAAAAAAAAAAACAACAAAAACAAAAACCCAGAAGCCAAACTAAAAATCAGCCTCCACAAATTTGCTAACAATTGTGTTTTTATTTCAAATAACTGTAATTTTTCCTCTGGGTATTGCTGCAGATTATGCATTTTCCTTCATTATTTTTTAATGAAGGACTAATTTACCTATTGTCCAAGTGCATTATAGACTGTAAGTATGATTATTTAATTCAGCACAAAATCCAGCATGTCAAGATTAATTCATATTTACTAAATGTTTATAAATTAGGTATCTAAATCTTCATGGATGAATGCCAACTTGTACTAAGACTTATTTCTTTACTTCACAGACATTTCCATAAGAGCCTATAGCCATACTGCAGAACTAGAAGGAACTGATAGCAACAATATATTTACAAATCATCTGCTGAGATGATATAAACTCTATAAAGCAGGATTTTTTTTAATTATAGGTTTATACAGTGGCTGGCAAAATAGAAATGTAGTGCAGAAGTAGCTATTAGCTACTGCAATACAAAAAAATACTAATAATGTGTATACATTAGTGTACAATCATATAAAGGTGGGAATAAATATAGCAGTAACATTCTCCTGTCCCCACTCATTTGAGAGCCAATCTGCATAATGCTTTCTCTTCAGAAACACTTCCACAATGTATTTAACCCAGCTTCTGGATTGGACTGAGTTTTAAAGTGCCCTTTAAGGGCTTGTGGTCAGCTGGTCACTACAGACATTGTTCAGAGACTCCTATGAGCCAAACAAGATTTTATTTACATTCATATTTAATTTCCTGGCACAACACCCTGTAATTCCTGTGTATTTAACAATTTAAATTGTTAAATATATTGCAGGTGTAATGGGCTAACACTTAACATGTATGTGATGGCTTTTTATTTTAGCTATCCTTCCTCAAAAAATGCTTCAGTAATCCCTCTCTGGAAGCTGTTGATCTGATCCAAGCTCTCCTCAATGGGGAATTGTCCCCATTCCTCCAGACAGGACCCCAGAGATGGCATCCACACCAGTGACCAGAGAACATCCCCTGCCATATTTAAGGCCAGAAAGTTGTCGAGTTGTAAAGTTTTGCCTTTAAAGCAGTTACTGCACCACTTGGGCTGTGATGATTAAACACTGAAGGACACTCGACTGTCAAATATCCATCTCCTTGCCAAGATCTTGTCTCTACCACCATCACAATGTCTGGAATGTAGAAATTAGGGAATCATTTAGGTTGGAAAAGACCTCTAAGATCATTGAGTCCAACAGTCAACCCAGCACTGCCAGGCCCAGCACTGAACCATGCTCCCAAGTGCCACATTTACATGTTTTTTGAACTCTTTCAGGGATAGCAATTCCACCACTTCCCCAGTTTTACTGCTTGAGCACCCTTTCCATGAAGAAATTTTTCCTGATCTATAAATTAAACCTTCTCTGGTGCACCTTAAGGCCATTTCCTTTTGTTCTATCCCTTGTTTCCTGGGAGAAGAGAGCAACCTCCCCCCCCCCGGTTACAGCTTCCTTTCAGGCAGAAGCAGCATGGCCTGCAATAACATTTTTACCATCTAACCCAGGGCAGGGTCCATACACACTGCACCAGGTGCTTTTGGAGAGCCATTTGATGAGTGGGAAGCAGCTGGGGAGCCACACACCAAAACTCCTCCACAGTGTAGCTCTGTGATTTTCAGGGGCTGCACTATCATATGCCTCATGCATACAATGCTGCAACTTATCCTAACAGAAGGTTTAGGCAAGCTGACTTTTATTACTGACAAATTGAGGCTCAAGAACATGTTGCAGTGCAATGGATGGCATGGAGCTGGTCATCTGTCAGACAGGATCCCAGCTCAGACTTTATTAATATTCGTGGTTGGAAGGCTTTCTTGGATGTATGTGCCTCTTCAAAACATTCATTCCAGCTCAGTATCAACACTTGAATTTTAGCAGTATGCCTATAAAATAAATCCCCACCACAAACCTTCCTTGCAACAACAAAGTGTATGTTCTTTAACATAGCTTGTTGTTGATAATAAATTTAATTACCCATCTCCTATGAAAAAACAGGAAGAGCCTAGGCATAAATTGTCGCTGTTCTGAAGGGAGCAGGAAGGTCTCAGTGCTGCTGGAGCTGTCCTCAGTGCTGAAGAATATCTCCCAGTTTTCCCTGTGATGCCAATTCCGTGTTTTCCCTGCTCTTCTCCCCCTTTATCTGAGGCACTCCAGCAGAGCTGTCACCCCATGCATGCAGGCTGCCGATGGCACAGGACAGCAGGGCCAGTGCAGGGTGTGCACAGAGGATGTGGAAGATCTGTTCAGCTCCTGAGAGCTGGAACAACAAAGTCCTCAGCCCATTCAGAGTAACTTGGGTGGCATTTCCATATCCTAAACTTTGCTGTCCCTGAGAAAGGAGTGGACCCCCTGAAAATGATAAAATGCTCTGCCAGCTTCCTGAAGTGCCTCAGACACCGTAGGGTTGAAAGACTTTAAAAACCACCCCTGACAATATATTAAACTATTTCTGTCAATGCCTCCACAGCTCATCTGATAGATACTAATGGCTTCCAGCAACAGTCCTATTTAGCATGATTATTGTTTTCATTTTTTAAATGCACTCCATGCTCAGTTAGTGCTAGACACACCTTCATTACTCCTATCTGTTTGGAGGATCGCAGCCTCCAGACTGACATATGAGACATCTCAGGATGGCTGAAAAGCAGTTCATTACATGAATACATCACAGATCCTGGTAACATCAATTGCAGTAACAATTCTTAATGCAGCTAATAAGGTGTTAAAAGTCCCTACAGTTTTTTTGGTTATCTGACTTGTTTAAGATACCAAGCTGGGTTTTCATCACTTCTCAATTGGAAGGTTTAGCAGATTTAGGTTTTGTTAAAAACATATATATTCTGTAGGTATGCATTATTTTCAGAGATTCCTCCACCCTTATAAAGCAAAGTGAAAAGTGCAGGGGAATTACTGAGTACAGAATGATGTGCCAGTTGCAGCAAATACAGATTGCCAGGCACTTCCCTGATCATTGACAGCTGCAGATGTTTATGTTACAGTCCTACAAAGAAAAAACATCTGGACTACTTTCTTCTTTGTGCCAAGACCCGTTTAAAAGAGGAGTTGTTTGTCACATGAGGTGTAGGGAAGAGAATAAATCTAGCACTAGAGAATAAGCATTCTAACATTCTAAAGTGCTCTCACCCAATAACACCCCTTCTGGATGGCAAGACTCATGCACTCACTATCATTTTCTATGGATCTCAGCACACCGAATTTAGGTCAAAAGTGACAAACTCTGGAGAGGAATGAATTGTAGTTAAATTATATCAGATATTAATCTAAAATAACACCACTCCAAGTACAGCAGATTTTCCACACATAAAGATTAAAGAAAAAAAATCTACTCACAACACAACTGCATTTAGTCCACAAGGGCTCAGTAGTCTGCTGGGTCTGTGACTTCATCTGCACAAACACACTCTTTGACTGAGTTCAGATCCTGAAATCTGTGCATACATTATTGAAGTTTAACACATGAAGTTACATCCCAATGGGTTACTTCAGTGGTAATAATCTGTTTCCCTCTTTCCTCCACCTCTGCTTTATGTTTCTCACAAATCCTTTTTGAGAGATGAGAAACTGGAAAAAAAAAAAAAAAAAACACTTTACTCTCAATCTACTTTGTCCCTACTTCGAACCAAATATTGAAGGACCTGCTGGTGGCAGTACTGAGGATGGCACTGGGTAGTCTGGGGGCAGATTCCCCTATATGTCTGCTTGTATCTGTTCTGACAGCAAATAAGAGACACCCAGTTTCCAGACTCTCACTACAGCACATTATGCAAACATTAAATTCCCTTTAAAAAATAAAAATCTCAGTGGCTGAGTCATAAATTCCTCCATGATAATTGTAATGGAAACATTTCTGTGTCCCTACAGCTATAATGGCATTCCTGCAGTAATCCTACACTGTTTATGGTGCTGATATTTTAAATAATGCATTCTGTATCTTTTACTTTTCCCCTTTTCTCATAGTGCTGTACACACTTGGCATCCTTTCAATGACAAACATTGAGCAAAGTGCAGCAATAAATTATTTCCTCTTTGAATCCTTTCACTAAAGAAAAAAAAATCTATGTGCACACATAGCAGCTTGAGTCCAGCTAGTTAATCAGTTGCATTATTATTACCACCCACCTCCTCATGTTAAAAAGCCAGATTTTTCTACCATTTGTGCTGCTTTTAATCCATAGGAAGTCAATTTTCCACTCATATATTAGTTTATTTTATATTTTCAAATTGATTCTACTATACATTGATTTCCTGTTGTGTGTATTGTATCCTGAGCTAGGATTATACATTTAGTAGAAGTGGATATTCCTGCCACATAAAGGTTGCTGCAGCTCTATAGGACCCTTATCTTGAAAAGGGAGAGTCCAATTTTATTGAAACGGCTAAAATCCCACTTAATTGAATTTTTTTTTCCTAAGATGTACAAGCTTAGAGACTTTTGGTTTCCAATTCAACTTCAGCTTCGCGGTGTTTAAATTTCCAAACCCATAAAGACCTTTATGAAAAAGAACTTACAAATATTGTATTTCTGATATGGTGAATTACTGGAGAAGCTCAAGGTAAGAAGCAGTGAAATATCAATAGTTTGTAGAACATCTTTTGATCATGCTGGCTTTTCATGGCCTGTTTAACACATTCCTATGGAAAAGATCGTGTTTGAACCCACATTTTACAATGTTAGAGTCCTGAAATGCTGCAGAGTAGAATTAGGGCTGTGCACTGGAACAGAAAGAAACGCACTACCTGAAAACATTTGATGCAAGAAGATGAGGCAACAAGAAATCCTAATTCAGGGCAAAATTTCTGTCTCAGCTTACAGCCACTGGGGTTTCGTCCTCAATTCCAGGGAGTTTCAGCTCCAAGTGCAACGCAAATTTTTCCTGATCAGACCGCTGCTTACATTACCCCCACTGTTAAATTTTAAGAAACCATATCCTTGAGTGCTCTTACTTCTTAAGTAGAAAGAAACCTCAGAGAATTTTTTTCTTTTGTTTCAAAGAGAAGTTACACCTCAGTGGTAGTCTCCCTGGTTTTACTCCTGAGCTGGATTCTGCCCTATTCTTTTACCACCTCAGACATGGCCATGTTTTCCACCTCAGAGAATGCCATGATTGTGTCATCTGCCCTTACCAATATCAGACCCAGATTCTGTAAGTTGGTCTGTGAGCACATTTGCACCATTGTCCACTTTTTCAGCCAGGCTTTGTTGACAAACTCCAGTGCAACAGGTCTGCAGCAGGACCAGAACCTTCACCAGGATTTCCTCCGACCTGAGCACGTGTGCAGCTTCTTCCTGAGCACACTGATCATCCCACAAGCCGATGATAAACACAGCACGAGCAGAGATGTGTTCAGGAGAGGATGCAACAAGAGGAGTGTCCCACTGCCCAAGGGAGTGCAAGCCAGGCATGTGGCTGTGCTCACAGTGCAAAAGCCTTTAAAGATGAGCACGTAGTTTCTATGTTGAACACCAAGGCTGGCATACAGAAACAGAATAAGTAATAAAAGTAACACTCAGATTTGAACCAAGTTATTTTTGCAGATCCCAAGGGTTTGGTATTTATAGATGTTCTACAGTGGAAAATTAGACCCTAAACTTGTAGGTCTGTGGAGCTTGGAGAGCCAGGCCCCAAAGTGCCTGAGATGCCAGTAAACCACAGGGTCAAGCTTTTCATGTGAGTTTGTGTCATTCAAAGGCGAGCAAAGCCAAGTGAAGCCCTGCCACCTTGAAGTCAGCATCATTTTGCAACCGTCTCACACCACTGGATGTGCACAGCACACAGCAACAAAGCATGAGGTCCAAGTGGCTTGGAGGAGATGATTTCTGGCCTTCATTTTATAGGTACTTAAGAAACGGCTGTAGAAAGCCCAGCATCTGGTAATTAGATTAGAGAGGGCTGAATGTGAGGCCTGAAGAATAAATCTTGCTGCCTGTTGTGCTTGCACAAGGAGGGAGGAGCTGCAGAGCATCTTCCCTGCCCTGGCAGAGCAGTGGTGGCCGGCCTGGATTCCCTGAGAAGGTGAAATGACAGGCTGCTGCAGAGGAAAGAGAAGACCCCTTACCCTGTCAAGCAGACAAGAGGCAGTTGATGTCTGGTTCAAACTAGAAAAAAGCAAAATTTGGTCAATGCTGCTGGGCCAACAGCTCTGAGGAGGAGACACTGGATGGATTAATTCCCTCCTCTTTTCTGGCAGCAACAAGGGATGTTTCAGCCTGTCATTTCTTAGCAAGAGCTGCATTTTAGCACCAAAGGAATACTGACTCATGGAATTCCCTCTGGGGAGTCTCTGCCTGTTCCCAGGGGTGGAAGGTGCTGTTTGCTGGGGACAACCAAAACAACCTTGCCAAGGAAATGCAGAAGGAAGGTGGCAGAGGAGTGAACACACACTTGCATTCTGCAGGCAGATTTCAGGCAGGACTGGATCCTGTACTCTGCCCAGCTATTTCTACTTTATTCCTTACCCCAGGCTCTTTGCACTTTCACCATCATATAAAGCAGACCCAGGCTCTTTGCCCCTCATCCTCTGCATGTGAAACCCATTTCAACCCCTTCCTCCCCCCTTTTTTGTACATTATTAAAGGATTCAGACTGTCAGTATCAGAGAGAGGATGGAGGAGCCACATGGTCATGCTGTTGTAGCCTCCTGGCCCTTTGCCCCTTCCCCTCTCCCCAAGCCCCCACAGTGCCTTCTGGGTTTTGTGCACTTCCAGAGACCTTCATTACTTGAACTGCAAGCTCTTAGGGAGTAAAGACTGCAATCCTTGTGCGTGCAGTAATTAGCACATAATTAATCAACACCAATAATATCAAAGTGTCTCCTTTTTATTCTGCCCACTTTATAAGTGGCAAAGGAGGAATCTTATTTCTCAACAGATATTATTTTCTCTTTTTTGATGTACATCTCTGCAGAGGAAGATTTTTTCTTTTAAGTCCTTTTTACACTTTTCCCACTAAAATATATTCACAGCTTCCCCTCTGCTATCCCCCCAAGTGCTGTGAAAATTAAAAAAAAAAAAAAAAAAAGAAACTAAATCTGCCCCAGTGTGGAACATCTCTTTTAAAATGTCACCATGTTTATTTTCAGAATTCTCTTCTGCATGGTTATCTCCCTGCTCTTTACATTTGCTACCTTGTTAAGCCCCCACTGTGGTAAATAAAACATGAAGAGAAATAGAGAAAAATGTAAGGCTTTTATTTACTCTCATTTTTTGGATATATTTCTCTAGATGAATGCTTCTCCCTTTAATGAAACCCTTGACTGCTCCAGTGGTGAATGTGATTTAAGTACAGTGGAGACAGCTATGATTCACAAACCCTGTTCTACTCCAGCACTGACCGTTATCTGATGCCTCTTCATGCACAGTTGCCCAAATGACAGTTTAATGGCTCACTGTAAAGGCTAGTTATTTTGTATCTCTATCCACTGAAAATGGCTAATGGTGATAAGGAAAGGAAAAAACAAAGCAATTGTTCAGATCTTCAGACCCAACCGAGCTACTTAGCACGTGCTGAGAGCCTTCAATTAATTATTTCTTCAGTCCAGTGAAGCACTCCAAGATGATTTTAAAACTCACCAGCTGCACTAAGAGCCTATGTTAACAGGGTGCAAGGAGCTAAAATTGCACATAAGGAGAGCCAAGAGGGTTTATTAGGGATATGCTGATCATATTCATATTCACAGAAATAAACACCAGAAATAGGCCAAGCAGATTTAAGGGAAAAAAACAAATACGAATACAAAAAAAATCCGCTTCCCTCCCCTTATTTTGCAGAGTGAAATGACAAAGAAAAACACATTGAAGGAAAATACCAGAAACATTTTTAATGTATCTGTCTCAACAGGCAAAGAGATTTCTGTCAGCACTATGCTGTTCACCTGTGATTTCATGTGAGCAAACATGTGTGTATATCTCAGTGCATGTTTCTGCCTATTTAAAAGAAACAACAAAACAAAGCACAGGAGGAAAGAAAGAACAGAGTAAGAGAAAATGAAAGTAAAATCTCTAGGTACCCAATTCAAAACACTAGTTAAACACATTTCTGATTTTCAGTACTTGAGTTTTTTCTCTATTATTATGGTCCATAGAGCAACAAGGATCTAATCCCGGGTAGTGGATGGTATCTTTAGGATCTGACACAAGGGAAAGATTTCTTACTTTAATCATTTCCAGAACTGGCACAAGCCAAACTGAAAGCTAACATACTAACTCAAATGTAAGAACAATTTTCTGACTTCACTTCTAGCGAAATCCTACCCAAGTTACAGGTTCTGGGTAACATTTGCATCAGGGGTGCAATTCAAATGTCATGGATGCTAAGTAAGAGGGTCAGATGGGAAAACAGATTAATTGAATCATAAATTTATGAAGGTTTCTAGAGAACAGATTTCAAAAACATTTTTTTGTCTATACTGCTCCACCTGTTAAGATTTAAAACACTGCCTGCCCAGTGATGCTAGGTCTTGGAGTTTAAGCATAGCAAGAACCCCTGAATAATCAGTTCAGGTCAATAATAAGACATCATTCAAAAGGGCTGCATGGTGCAGCTTGAGGCCATGCTAAGCCTGCCCAAGACAGATGCTTCTGGATAGCAAAACTGACAACCAAGTGATCATCCAAGCCTCTGCAGGGCAGTTGTCTGTGCAGATTGACCACTTTGTGCTTTCAGTTCTTTAATATCATGTAGTGGGTTTTGCTTTTTTTGGGGTTTTTTTTTGTGTGTGGGGACTCCTTATTAAATATTCTACTGGGTGAATAATTTAGAACCAACACTTCTAGCTTTCAAGAGCAACATTGCCACAGCAGGTGATAAGGATTTTCCCCCAAACCAAACCCTATCTGCAGTCACATCACAAATAATTTATAACACACAGCTTCGGAAACCTTTTAAGATGAGCTAAAATTACCATCCCATCTGTATTAGAACAAGTGCCTTCACACAGAGTAAGAAGGAAAAGAGCCAAAACAGAGATCTGAGATAAATAGGTCACTCACAGAACCAGAATTAGTCTGCCCGTGACCCTCCCACATAAACTCAGACATTAAATTTCTCATGAAATCTTCTATGTAATTTTATTGCTGGATGTGCAGGCTTTGCATATCCTGTGCTTTTAAAATGGTCCACCTTTCTTATTTTTGCATCATGACAGTTACAAAGAAGCACCGATTTGTTTCTTACCCCTGTTGCATGGATGAGGCACAGGAATGATCCCTTTGGTCATCAACTTTGGAAAATCAGTACCTCAGGTCTCATTTTCAACATCTCTAACAATTGAATAGGAGACGTGAAGAAGAGAAAGCTTGTTACACATTTGGACAATCAGCAAACCCCATGCTGAATAACTTGTCTTCATGTTTGAGCCCAGAGTTTAATCTTTACCACTGACTGCCTATAACCATCTAAATCCACAGTCACCAAAATACTCATTTGATGCAGCCCAGTGCCAATTTGATAACCAGACTGACATCAAGATATGTTAATGTGCCTTACCCACACATTCAAATATTTCACTTTAAGATCCCTAGGTCTGAAAATTGAGCCCAGTTTGGCTGCCCAGTGCCCCATGGCTGAGGATGTGTGCTAGCTGTCAGCACCACACAAGCACAGCTAACCTGTCATTTCCAGCTCTGTCAACCTTCAGCAGTACCTGTACTCATTCTGACTGAGTTAACCTAAAATTTGGGGTGATAAAAGCATAACAGCTTTCCCCCATCACCTCTGAAGCTGACAGCTTGTAGCACTGGTAATTATCCACATGCACCAAGAAGGAAAACTGCATGTGCAAATGAGTGCACAAGTGTGCAAATACCTGAGTGCTGGTAGTGTGATTTATCTGGCTGGTTTAGTCCTGCTATCTCTGTGTATCAGGCACAGAGCATGTTTTACTTCTTTGTTTTTGATCCTCAATCTATGGATTTACTCACAGGTACAATTTAACTTAGGGATTTCACACCAGCTATTTCCCCTTGTACAGTCCTGTCCTATGCAAAAAACACGTGGTGCTAATTACCAGGAATTGAAGCTCTTGAATTCCTGGGATAATTGATAATACCTGCATGCAGAAAATCCCCATCATGATGTTTTAAAGATTCAGTTAATTAGCCCTGTGTCTGGGAGATCAGGCATTAACCATTTGCCTTAGGACTCCTCCTTCAGGCTCTTTCAGAAACCTGTTATTTAGTTTTTGGGGGTGATTAGTACAGAGAAATCCAAGGGAGGAAGGCTGAACGTGAGATGTTGTCACAAGGGAATAAGGAGCCCTTTGTCCTGTCAGGAACTATCCTAACAAAACATTCAAATAGGATTTAATCACTGCAGTGGTCTGCCCACATTGCTCTTAGGGTTAGATACCCCCATAAATCATGCATAGCTTGGAGTCAAGGGTGCCTTGAAGTTGTTCACAGCTGACTCTGTGCTGCACAGAGCAGATCGAGATCACTTATTGCTTTCCGTGGGCTTTTTGGTGCAGCCACTCCGGCTCGTCTTTCTTCCTTGAAAACCTAGCAAACCACAGAAAACAGGTCAAGAGTGCTTACCTTATAAGCTCTGGTTTGGGTGAAGAATGTTAGCAGCTCAAAGCAGAATAATTTTGTTACTGATCTTATAGCTCATGTTTGATTACATTCTGGTAGGAGGGAAAAAAATGATCATCACTTTTTTATGTTACAAGGAATCAAAATCCATTTTCTTTCACATTTTTCCTTTGCAATAGATATTCTGCCTAAAGATGGGTTTAATCAAAATTTTAAACAAGCAAGACTACTTCAAGTATAGTGATACCCAGTGATTAATTTTGAGCTTTTAATGATACAGTTATCAGTCATGAAATTCCCATCATCACACTCTCATGCTTCAGCCATGGCCTTAAGTCTAAGGAAATGACAGGGTATTTCAGAGTTTTGTTTCTTCTGTGAAAGTCACAGGGGTTGTTTGGGGTGACATATGTGATGTAAACAACAGAACAGGGAATTGTATTAAAATTACTAAATTTCTTTCCAGATTCACGGTCATATGACCATGACATACACAGTGAGCAGAGCAGTAACCACCCTTGGCTGCTCTTAAGCTGATCCTTTCAAAGCAAAATACTCAATACTGACTTGCCAGCCATGGAAAACTGGCCATGACCCATCACTCACAATAGCCACAATGCCTTCAAGCGTAAATTGTGAAGGTTTTGTAAAAACTGCAAATGGTTTCACAGGGACCACAAAATTCAGCTTGATCCCACTCTTGCCTTGAAGAATGCTTTTCTGCACACAGCTCCTGCAGAGATTTCCTTTTCCTTTTCAGATATTTATTAGTCAATAAAAATGCCCAAAAAGTGAGAAAAGTAATAGAGCTCTATTACAAAAGGTTTCATATCCAAATATCTGAAAAGTAAAATCAAATTAAAAATCATTTAGATCTTGTATTGTCTGAAAAATACAGGTAAATATAGAAATAGTACTATTTAATCTAAAAGAAAAAATCATGGGCTGATTTTTTCTACACAACTACATCCTTTTTGTAGCACTACATCCCAGCAAAACCATTGCTTAAATTGTTTTATTAATGTATTTTTGTGCCGTATTTTTCTGCATGTTATGAAAATAAAACTATTTTCCAGCTCTCCCAGACTGTAGCATTCCCAGTCACAGGATTTCAGTATTGACCATTCCATCACATCTTTGGATGCAGAACTACTTCAGCCAAGAGGATTTCTTCCAGTAATCCTAATTGGCAAAGTTTGATTAGCAAGTGCAAACGTAGCAGTTACATATGTAAAGCGGCTAAACATGCAAAAATCAGTAATCCAGAGATAAGGTTGACTTAAAATCATATGTATGTAGTCAGAAAACCAAAAATATAGACAAATTTTAGAACTTGTCCTTCCCCCAGGAAGGTGTTCCCCCCAGGAACACCAGTAAAACTAGAGCAGTGCAGTCTAACTGAAGACCTCTCCTACATACCACATAGATAATGGCAAACCCAAATGTTATTGAAATAACTTTGGAACCAGCACCATTTATTTTTCTGTTAGGCTGAACTGCTCATGGGCCTTCCTTCATTAACTGCATCCTGAGACTTGTTTGGCACCACTGATTTCAATAGTGTAACTCCTTGATTTATGGTGCTCAAATATGTAATATTTATTAATCAGCATTAGAGTATTTGTTAAAATACTAGTGGTGTCTGTACACATTGTAACAACTGCAAAGACATAGGGTAATTTCATCTGCAGAAATTTAATACATCAAAATCAAACCAAGACTTCCTTTCAAAATATTTTTAACTTGGTCTAACTATGTTGACTTAATCAGAGTTGTTTCTTATGGACATGAGATAACATGAACAGAGAAACAGGCATTACACAGAAGCTGCTAATCCACAGAGCAATATTTACTCTATATTCTTTCTGCAAGAATTTATAATTGCAGTCACTTGGAGGGCTGAGACATTGCTTGTGGGAACCAGTGCAGCTCCACTGCCTTGAGACAGACACTGAGCCTAAGTGCCAAAGATAGGCCCTTCTATGAATTTGAAACTAAAGGTTTTTTACTAGGAGCAAAAATTAATACCCACTTCTTCTCTTTCCTCCCACTCCCAAAACCACTTTAAAAAATTGAGCTTCCTTTTCTATCCAGTAACAAAACCCTGGTATTCTGTATTGTAAAATCCTGTTTGTGTTATGAATGGCATGTCACATTTGGCAAGGCTACACCTGCAAGGGAAGAAATTAAGGTTGATACAATCTAGTCCGGGTTCTGCAATGGCAGGACACTTATCAATTTGTAAAATGCAAGGGCAAGATTTAAGGCTTATTAAAAAAAAAAGGAACAGAGAAAAGTAGAATACTGAATGAAAAGATATTTTTGCGGACTTGTCTGAAGGTTTATAAGGATGCCAAGAAAAGCATGACACTGTTATTGGGAATACACAGGGCTATTGGCATGCACAAATCTCAGCTTATGCTGTGGACACTGGTGAATTACAGTCCTGATTCTGCAAAAAGTTTTGCTGTTGTGATTTGTGTGAAAGTTCAAGTCAACATAATATTACCCCCTGTGAAGCACTGAGAATATAAGGCTGTGCTCACTGGTGGGAAAACTGGAGTCTGAAGACACAAAAACCAAGGAATTTATTTTTGATATCTTTTTTCACCTGGTCCCATGTCTCACTTGAGGAATAAAGCAGCTTAGAGGCATGCTACTACCTTTTGCCTTTTTCTTTTACCTTGAGAACAGCAGTTTAAACTGGGGAATGGGAGCCATGACATTTTTTTGGAAGCAGCCTGGAAATTCAATCAAAAAGCTAAATTTTGTCATCATCTGATCCTACTATTACTGGTTGTTGAGTCTACAACATTCCCTTTCCTTTTGAGACCCATGAGTTGGGTAATTAGCTGCAATCAAATACACGCAAACCATTCAAAGCTCATATATTGCAGGGAAACCAATAAACACACATCACCTCCTCCCAGGAACCTCCCCAGACTGAGCTCTCCCAGTTAGCTTCAATGGAAGCATTTTCTATTATAGCTGGAAGACTTAGACAAGCATTGTCTACCATTGAGAAAGAAATTCCCAGCAGAAACTCTCATTTTCTCCTCCAGGTCTTTGTCAGTCAAGCAGGGAAATCAATAAACCCTGAAAATAAAAAAGAAAAACACTACGTAGGGTTCTGGCTCTGAAAAGGAAGGAGCAATATAAAATCCCACGAGCTCTACCCAGATCTCCACATCAGGGCTGTACTTCAGATATTGCCACTGTGACCAGGGCTGTTAAAACCAACCCCAATGAATGACTGAGTAGATCCCAACCTCACCTGAGCTGCCCACTCTCTGCTGCCTGGGACCACCTCAAGCTTTTCACACACAGATCTGGCAGCTGATACCCCACACTTTGCCCCACCTTGCAACCACCCACTCATAAGGTTTTCTTGCCCTTAATTTGCACAAAAGGACAAACACATGTAGCTGCTGCCCAAGGAGGATAAACAGTTCTTGCTAGCCCACATCTTTTAAAGGATCCTGTGCAAAAAACAGCTGATGAGCAAAGGGAAGCACAATGATATTCTCTTTCAAGGCATATGGATTCTTTAGAGCACCTGCTATTAAGAAGTCCCTGCTCCCCATGATGCTCTATTTATCTCTTTGAGCAGAGAGAATATATATACTCTACCAGGCAACTCACAAAGCCATTTTAATAGCAGAATGTAATTCTTCAGCTCTAGAAAAATGAAAGTGAAAGGTCTATGAATTATTACAAACCTCTGGCCAGGAAGCAGTGCCCTGAACTGTAAAGGCTTTTTTCTTGTGCTTAAGTTACCATGGAAGATGAAATAGTCACGTGGGCATACTGGCCAGTAGAAATGGGCATTGCTAGCTGTATATAATCTACAAATACTTTTTTTTTCTTTATAACCTATCTCCATAAATGGAAAAAAAACCCAACCAACCAACCTAAATAATACCCAAATTCAGAAATGGTTTGGGTTTTTCTGTTTATTAGCAGAAAGTTTCTCAGTTGATGTTTACTTTTTCCAAAATAATATCCAGGATGATAAAGTTATTTGTGAGAATGTATCAGATTATGCATTGTATTGCTGTGTGAAAATAAAACTCATTTCTGTTACAATGAAGTTGTTTTCTGCTACATTAATATCTCCCAATACATCTCGGCTCTAGACCATATTGTTTTGCAGCCTGTTATGTTGTTGTCTTCCTCAAGGATTACTGTAAGGCTTGGCACTTATTGCTGACTAAATCCCTCCTCTAGAAAAAAGTCCATTTTCTAAATGCTGATGAACCAAAGTTTCTTTCTAGCAGGTTGATTCTTGTAATTGACCATAGGACAATGCAGGTGAGTGTCAAGGAAGAAAATGAGGAAGCAAAGAGGGAAGGATGCTTTAGAGAAGACACCAAACTAAGTGTGAAGAGTCCTGGACCCTGTCAGAGACATCTGAGGTGACACTGAAGGGCTGCACCTCGGGCAGGACAGTACAGATGGCATCCACCATGGACTGTACAACCCTTAAACCTATCCAGGCAAAGAGACAGTAAGGAATTAAACAGCACCACCCTTACCCCTTCACAACAAATAAGTGTGGGAAATAAATCCTGCTGTCAGCAGAAGGGCCACATAGTTCTCAACAGATCTGGGCAGACACACAGGTGCTGCCCTGTGGAAGGAGCTGTAAGAAGCAGAGATTCCTGGAGCACATCCTGCTGTGCCTCTTGCCCATCCTGTGCACCCAGGGGTGCAAAGGGGCAGGGGAGCCTCTGAATCTCTAAGGGTGCCTCCCAGAATTACAGGTTGAGTTTGGAAGGGACCTCTGGAGATGATCCTGTCCAAGTCCCTTGTCCAAGCATGGCCAAGCAGATGAAGAAAGGTAACCAGTTCAAGCTGGAGCACCCAGAACCAGTTTCCCAAGGCCATTCCATATGGCTTTTGATTTTCTGAATGGATGGAAATCTGTTTCTCCCCAGCTGTCTCTCTCTTCATCTGCTGTTAGATGAGTTCCAGATCTACTTACCAGGAGGTATCTATCGTCTAATAAAACGACTGGTTGCATAATTTTTGATATAGTGTGAATATGAAAGATTGCAGAGATTGGCTTTATTAATTCCAAACCATGAAGAAAGCTCTTACAGGTCTCTGATAGCTTCATCACCATGTTGCACAATCAGAACAGATTGGAGGGCTATAAAATGGTTTCCTGGCCCTCCTGATTGAAAAAGTACAGCAGGAACATTCATGCTAATAATAAGGCACACTGGGACAGGATCCTAAATATCTCAAACACACCACACAACTCACACTGTGAGTGTTGTCCTTCCAATGTGAAATTGTTGCTCATCACCCCAAGGAACCACATTAAAATGGCAAAACTTGACTCAGTGTCTTCCTGTTGGAAATCAGAGAAACAACAGAGTTTTAAATCCTGTGCAAAACAACTCAAACTATCAGCAGCAGCAGTTTGCCATGTTTGCTAAGCCAGAAGCAGAAGCCAGGATAGGGGAGGTTTACTCCAATGTGTCAAGGCACCCCTTCCACCATTAGTCTTCACGAAAGAGAAATGTGTGTGACACTTTCACCTTGTTTGATTAAAACATTTACATTCTAACTTGTTTGGGGTTAAAAAAGTATTAGGAACTTAATATTTTACATTGGTTTTGGTCTGTGAATTTTTGAATCATCTAGAGAATATGAGCTCCTTGATGAAAAGTACTATTTTGTGTTATGAACCAGAAAATAATGGCCTATCAGACTATAGAAAGTGGTCTAAAGCATCTATCTTTAATCTTCTTGTGTAAGTGTTCTAGACACTGTAATTTCCAATAACAATAATGGAATAAATACCTCATTAACCCCTTTAAAGCTTCCAACACCATGACAATATCTAAATGAACTGTCAGAGGAACAGGCATTGTTCAGTAAGACAGCAGACCAGAAAGTTAATATTGAGCTATATCCCAATGAAGTAACTGAAATGTATTCTCATCCTCAACAACCTGATGGCTTATATATTGTCAGAAAATGCAGAAGGAAAAATGTCAAGTAAGAGTCTCCTAAGTTCATAAATCACCTGACATTTCAGATCAGTTTCAAAACAACAGGAAAAAAAAATGCACGAACAAATTTTGGAATAGAATGTTTGTTTAGAATTTAATTCACAGAAGAGCCACTGATTGAACTTCATATTTACACATTTCTGATCCATAAACCTTTTGATATTACACTATTCCCACTATAAATTAGTGTTCTGACAGACTAATACTCATTGCTGAGCTGAATGTCATAGATATTTATTGAATAGGAAGTAAAAGTGTAATATCTAGTATGAGTAGAATATTCACATAACAATAAAAAGTATAGATTTGGCTTCAGGGAACAATTCACAGTGCCTGAATGCACCAGAAAGCAAAATAGGGAACTTGTGCAAAAAATACACAAAGATTTTAATTATTAGGTATAGGCTTATGGTGGAAGTGTCCACATCAAAATCAAAGCCTGTGGGTGAAAAAAATTAGGACTATATTATACAGGGCACTGGACATTGTATTGATTGGAGCACCATGGTAATCGTGGCTGAGGTAAATGCACTGCACAGAGAAAAAGAGAACAGGGAAAATAAAGCAAGGAAAAAGAGCACTGCTTTGCATACAGGTGGGGAGAACATAATATCAATGATGAATTCTACCACACAGCTCTGAGAGAAGCATTTACCCCATAAAACAAAGGGTGGTGGGTAGATTTCCTTGAAGGAAATATATCGTTCTAAACAAAATTTAGGCTAAGATTAAAATACCCAATTTTCAATAAAATGTGTGTGTGTTGAATACACATAACTCTACAAGGCTTTGCAAATTCTGTCTTAAATGAAATTGAATTATTTTTTTTAAACAGCAGCTGCCAGATTGTTATGATCATGCTCAACATATGGCACACAATTTCAAAGGCACTTTAGGTGCCCATCTGAAGTTAAAGAAGTCTCAATAAACATAGATATCTTACTAGAGGATGGATTTTCATGGAACAGTGGCCTGAAAAAACAGGCTTTCTAAATGCAGGAGAAGACTAGCCAGGAAAAAAGAGAACACCACCTTCAAATCAGAATTCTGAACTGAAAAATTAGACTATAGGAAAACAAACAGGACAGTGAAACACAGCAATAAAATTGTAAGAACCATGTAGCAAATCCTCTTGGGACCAAGATTTTGCCTGAACTCTGAGTTATTGGCATGAGCCCTTTCCATTCAAATGCAGGAATGATGTGGGGTTTTTTTTTTTGGTTTTTTGGGGTTTCTTTTGGGTTTGGGGTTTTTTTGGGTTTTTTTTTTTTTTTTTTTTTTGGTTTGGTTTGGTTTGGTTTGGGTTTTTTTGGTTTTTTTTGGTGTTTTTTTTTTTTTTTTTCTGGAAGCAAAACCAACTTCTCAGGATTTCTGATGATGAGATATCTTGGAAAGAACTGCTCCTGTGTGTTACTATCTGTGACTCTATGAAGAGTGACCTGGGATTGCACCTTCCCACCTCCTGTACCTTGGGCAGGATAGCAAGATGTGCAGTACAAACCATTTAGCTCATCTTTCAAAACATGGAGTGTGAGAGGCATTAATTTTCACTGCTTCACCATAATCACTAAGACAGTTGGTCACACATCTGGATTTACTCCACCAAGTTGTGTTTCATGGTCTCTTCCATTGTTTCCAGTGATCAGATTTTCCTGGTGCTCATCATATCCTAATGCAACTCTGTTAACTTCGGGGGAAAAAAAGGATGATGTTCAGCCCATAGAAGTCAGCTTATGTCAATCATGGCTTGAAATAGATATTATCTTTAGAACACATTTTTGAAATCATGGATTTTTAGGACCATTGTACAGATGACATGGCACTGTCTGGACTACAGACAGATCTGAAACACTCTCTTGACCTAGCAGCTAAAAGGAGACACTAAAGGATGAGTTTTAGCTATAAACATCAGAATTGATAACTTTATTACCCAAAAAAAAAAAAAAAACAAAAAAAACCCAGCACTAAATATGTCACTTGATGCCTTGATCTTTAACAGCGAGTGAGTATTTTTGTATCACTCTTATTTTTAACCTCTTAGAGACAATAAAGCAGCCCCTACAGTGCCTGTGTGTGAGAAACAAGAATGTTATCATGAATAAATAGCATCTTTATGAAGGGATTCAATCCAGAGCTGTTTGTTTTCCACTTGATACTTCTACTGCCAAAGTCTTTCAAATTGTTTTGAGAAGTTGTTCACAACTAGAGTTGTGAACAGCATAGCAGCAGTGTTTTTTCCTTGTTTTCAGTAGTCAGGTACTGCTGTGTAATCCATTGATGAATGTGACAAAAATTGTTTGTTAGACACTCAGAAATAACATCATCTCCTCCCCAGCCATAGTAAAGAGATGTACAGAATGTGGAGTGCTTTAGAAGCAACAGAATGAAAGAGACCAAAGCTCCTCTCCTTCCATCACCTCCCTGAAGCTGGGGGAGATCTCTCCCTCTGAGAGAGTCAGAGCCATCTTTGGACATTGGTAAAGTTTTCCTCAGCTGACTCATTAAATCACCTCAAAACTCACTTATTTACTTACTGAAATGGACCGAGTTGTGCCAAGTGGCTGGTGTTTTCATTAAAACATCTTGCAGCCCACAGCCCCAGGGCTGTCACTGGCTCTCTTGTGTTGGATGTCTCCTGCAGCACCATCAACCAAAGGGTACCAGGGATAGAACAGAACTCTGGCCTTTTTGCCCTCCAAATACTGAGACAGTTTGATTACCCCAGTGTGCTGCACTGAGGTTGGTGCTTATCATGACAAACTAATGACATTTTGATATTGAACATCTCCAATATGGACCAACATGGGTGTAAGACTTTACAACAACTTCAGGACAGAGTAAGTTTTCACCAGAGTTCTCAAATGAGCAAAACTGTCATTGAGTGGGTTTTGTTCCTTTGAACAGGGATTTCTGGCTGCATCTTTCTCCCCAGCCCTGCTGTCTGCACAGGGACTTGAGCAGACCCACTTGCACCCGTGTCACCACACATGTGCCACCCACCTGAGCACAACAGTGGACAAAGCACATGTGGGTACATGGCAGCACAGACAAACACATTGCAAAGAAGGTGTTTGGAAAGTTTCGCTCTCCTTTCTCTTACCCTTGCTACTCTTCATCATCTTGCCTTTCACCTTCACTTACATTGCTGGAGAAGCACTTCCTTCTTTTGGGGCCAAATTTTTTTGGGATCAGGATGCAGCAGAAAGTGAACTCCTGTGCATTCACTGGCAGTCCAGCTTCTAATACCTTCTCATGCCCTTGAAATTTCTGTGGTTTTCAGCACCTTTGCACTCAGGCTTTAGTCAGGAACACAAGCAATATTTAATAGCACAGGATGCAGTTCATCAGGAGGAATATGGATCCAGCTTGCTCTGCTATTTGAATGCAAATACCTTGCCAGGTCTGCTCTCTCTTCTATAGGGCTGCATTGAGGCTGGGGGAAACCATGTTTCCCCAAGGATTGCCCTGATGCTGCAAAGAGAAGCAGTTTCAGGTATGAAGCTGTGCAAACAATCCCCTCTGTGACCCACACCCTCTTGTGGAATATGTGTCCAGGTCACAGGACCTCTTTTCAGGGTTTGAACCACACTCTGCAGTGTTAGAGGAGGCAGGATGGTTTCCAGACTTCATTATTTGTATTAGATACACTTTTTGCCCAAATTCTGTGACCTGGTCAATAAGCAATTAGTATTTTATGACAAAGTGCAAGTGGCAGCATTAGTAGCAGTTTGTAGCTACATGCACACATGAGAGCCAAGAATAATTTTTATGACTCCAGTAGAAGTGTGTGTAACAAACAGAAGTCAATTTTTATGGCCATAATGATTGTATGCTCTCAATGCCTGTAGAAAATAGCTTTACGCAAATCAGCTAATTAGCATCTAAGTGCACTTGCTCACAGTCTTCAGCTGTTCCAGCCCATACTTGGAGAAACATTCAAAAGAGGTTTAATACACTAAAAAAAGAGTAACCAGTCAAAATCTAAAATGTAAACTTCTAGTCTAAATTCCACTTCAAAAACAGTTTACAATTTCTTAAGTCATTAATTCTAAAATTTATAGCAATAGACTTTTTAAAAACAGACTTTTAAACCTGAAGATAATAAAAATTTATTTAGCTATTGTAATGACACCAAGTACCTGAACTGAAAAATTCAAACCCTCTGGATTTTAGTATTAACATTTATATTGCCTCCATCTTGACCTTTCAGAATTGTATTCACAACAAACGAGCTAACACTCCTTACAGTAATATTATTATATTCTGTCCTTTATTATTTCTCTTGCTAAATATTTTCTTCCCCAAGACTCTCAAACTGATTTAACACCCTTCCTACTTAGCCTCCACCTTATGCACAGAAGCACAAGCCTTTTGCATCAATTTAAAGCCAAAGTGATGAATGGAATTTAATGATCTTTTTTGTACAGTTCTGTATAACACTAAACAATGGCCAATGCATTCATTCATGATCAGTTTTTTGCCTTGTTTTTAATTAGCTTCCTATCTGGAGGGGTGGTGTGAAAAATTGCACCCTGGGCCTTACTACATCTTTCTTTTATAAAATGTATGTACAACAAATAAAAAGCACATTTTAACCTACCAGCTACCTATTACGTTAAATGTCATTACTACTAAAGACTGGCAGCTCTGCTAACAAACACCCTCATTATTTTATTCCAGCTCTACTTTGGGTATAGTCAATCAAATCATGCTTGATTTATGTCAGATGGTAACAAAATACAGTATAAACAGAGCCATTGAGTACAATTCAGTGATTCTGTGTTTATTCAGCTCTAAGCTATGAAGCTAAAGTGGATACCATTTATAACCAAGACATGCATTCTTCATGGCCATAAGAGTTAGCAGGCCATAGCTAGAGCTCTTTTAAGCCTGAGAGAATATAAAGTGTTCCTATGAATAGACTCATTTTTTTTTAAGTATACAAATTAATAACTTATATAAAGATAGAAAACATTACCATGACATATATAATTTCTTTTTTTTTTTCTATTTGAGAAAGTTGTTTGATGTATTTAAAATAACCTAATTTGCAATGTAGGCCTCATTATTAATGGTCAGTGATTTTAGTACTTTCCAAAGGTGACTTTCTACAAGGAATGGCTGTTAGGAGTATGTCTACATTACACTTTCAGTCACACGGGTTATTGCGAGGGCGTTTTATGTTTTGTCTTGACGATTCTGTACATCCGGGCTATTGACCTGGGGAAGCCCAGTTTGGTTGTGGAAAATTACAGAAAGCCAATTGTGTTCACTGAGTGATGGAAGAGCCACGAGCAATATTTCCTGCATGTCAGCTGGAAGCCCTTCCCAGAGAGTTCAGCACACCAATTCCTCTCCTCACTGCTTTCTACTTTCAACAATTCTTTCTACTCAACCACTATAAGCTGATATATATATATATATATATATATATATATATATATATATTATACAGGAAAGACTGAGGCAGACAAGACTGCAGTTCTGAACATAACTCCAGCTCTCCTAGAAAGGAGATACTTTAAAATGAGATATTTCGATGTCTTGAAGTGCATAATTTGCAAATGGCAGATATGCACCTAAGAAAGGATAGAATTCTCCTTAGACATGCTCCAAATTGTGCATCTGGGTATAACCAGAAATGTAGTTTGTGTGGGGGGAAAAAAGGAAACAGGAATATTTCTGTGATAGATCTCTTCATATTTCTGGTAAAAGTTCTATTGAGTCATGCACAGAAGGAACCAAATCCAGTTCTCTCTTGGGTTTGGTAATAATTTACCAGAAGTAGCATGGAATGGTCAGTGAATGACAGCAAACACTCTCACTGTATTTCACTGCTATTTCAGATCCTGAGACCACTCAAAAACCATGAGAACTGGATGGAGGTATTTTCCATGAGCTCCTGACCGCATGAAGACACTGTGACATAGACAAATCTGTGTGGATTTGCCAGCCATGTATCCTTACACCAAGGTCCACAGGGCAAATTATTCATGGCACACTTTTCAGAGGAAAACGTAGGGGCAAAAGTTATTAATTCATTGCCTCCTGCCACTTTAACCCAAATCTTTCCCCTTTGCTCAGGGCTGCAGTCACCAATGCTGCACAGATTGAAACACATCTGGAATCTTGAGAAGTCTCTATACATGCCCAACATCATTATGGAAAATGTCTTTTAAACACGTTGCCTAACTTGACAATCAAAACTGACAATCTTCCCAATAAACAAGCTGCAATGGCAACATTAAAGTTTCCATCACACCATCTAAAAACACCTGAACTTTACAAGAAACAAATTAAGATTTTCATCAAGTGAAAAAAGCAGCCAAAACCTGGACATGATTTGTCAAAGCAGTGCAGTAACACAGGAAGACATGGAAAGGAAGTTCTTTCCCTTTGATTTCATTGATAGAGTGAAATGCTACAGCACTATGAAGCACCAGGGATTGGTGTTTCCAGAAGAGATCAAACCTGAAATGTGGTGGCAAAGCAAAAAAACAAAAAGCGGGGCAGGGGGGAAAGTTAAGTACATAGATTCTAGCCTGTGGCAGCAATCCCTATGAGATACAAACACTACAGACTAGCAAGATTTAATTCAAAAATATCAAGCAATACAGGGAAGGATGGACTTTTCCAGTCCATCTGGAACAAGGACAATGACTTCTTCCACAAGAGAACCACTGGGAACCAGCAGGTGCCAGAGATATGAGCTAGAAATTAAGATTATGGGGAGGAAGATGGAGCGTTTATTTTTGTTTCTTTATTTCACCAAGGGTTGACCTGTTAAAATAATGGCAACACAGCATTGAAATGATCCTAGGTCTCTGTCAGACAAATCATGGCTCAACGCATTTTCTCTCAGTTACATCAGAAAGTATGAACTTGCAACCTTGGCCCCAGCTCGTTTAATGGCACACTGACAGGGCAAGAATAATTCACAGGTTGAGTTAATCAAAGGTGAAAAGGGAGAATCAGTAAATGTCGTATCCTTTTGCCACTTTCATCAATCCGACTAACTGAATTTGAGCTAAAGCTTGGCAAATTTTCTGCAAAGGGAAATTAATATGTAACACATCTGAGGCATGGTGCTGGCCAGCAAAATTGGAAAGCCGGCGTTATATCAGAGGGCGATTATTGAGGGAGAGAATGGCCAAAGCTGAGATAATCAGAAAGAAGCTCCTGCATGTCTCTCTCCTCTGATAGCACTGTGACCCTCCCAGCCCTGCACCTGAGTAGAAATCCTTCTACTTTTCAATTTTTCCCCATCAGGAATATATTCTATTGCCCATTTCTGTTGCCCACACATGACTGAATCAATTCAATTACCTTGGAAAAGTTGATACATATTCAGGCCATGAAGACGCTCAGGATAGAAAGAGAGGAAAAGAGACAAAGAAATCTGTATTTACCCAATAATAAGTTTCATTTGGAGAAGGTTTGAAAACAATTCTCCCTCGCATTTGTCCCTGTCAGATCACATTATTCACAAATGAAGTTTACAAAATATCAATTCAATTTCAATAAGGGAGCCTGAATCCCAACACACGAGGGTTGAATTTACGAAATCATAACACTTGAGGGGACCCTGGTGGCTCCCAAATATTTTCCAGTCAGAGGTAATCAAAAGCAGACTGCTGAATACTAATACATTCAATTTCACCCCTTTTGTTCGCATCTGTTCCCTTATAATACTATTTTCTACACTCCCAAATCACTGATGATAGCAGTTTGCAGGGGAAAAAAAAAGTGCATGGGGGGGCATCATATAGCTCAAACATTTTTGTGAAAACACACTCAAATATGTCCAATTAATCAATTTACTGATGAGCAAAGCCGTGAGCTGTAGCATGGAAAAGAAAAAGATTATTATGTTCCCTGTAAACCACCCCAAATCATTTTGTAACCTCATTCTTTGCCCACAGTATGCCCCAGAATTTGCTGCTGGCACTAAAATTTGCAAATGATACAATCAATGTGGTTTCCTCATCAATCTGTCCTCAGCTACTGCCCATGTAAAGAGAAACAGAAGACCAGAAAAGCACCAGGTCCAAGAAAGTATCCAATGCTTTCAGCTCCTGGTTTCCTATGATGAGTCAAAACCATCATGTTTTCTATAACTGGCACTGGATTGGGCTCTTCATGATAACAGGACACAGATCTTTCAGAACAAACTACATCATAGTGTCTGATGGATCAAAGTTTCCTTTAGCATTTAGTGCATCAGCTTCCACCATGCTTCCTGAAGATAAGTAATCCAAAACCATTCCATGAACATGAGGGAAATGCAGTGTTTCATGATCTGCCACTACTACTAAGAAATGCTGATGTAAAATTCATTATTGTTTTAATAAAACGATAAGTTCTAGTCAAAGTGCAGAGCACACCACTCTATCCTTCACTAACTGGTGGTTGGCATGCTGTGGAAAATAAGCAATTTTTCTCATGAGCTTCACAGAAGTTTAGGAGGGAAGTGATTCTAGTTCTTCTAATCTCCCAGTATTTTTCTGGCAAATAAGTGTCATTCAGACATCCTGTTACTAGTCCATAGCAATGTTAGATTCTTTTGTCTCTATTCCTCTGAAACAGGAATGCAAGCAACAAGCAGGAACCCAGTCAAGAGTCCAAAAATGATGCAGGAGTTATCTGATGTGTCCAACAACCAAACCATTCTCCGTGCTGCAAAGAAAGACCACAGATCTTCAGGCATTCTTTCCAATTGCAAGGAAATCGTTCAGCTAAAATGACTTCAGCTAAGCACTTGACAGAATCACCTGTGCCACCTGAGTGTGGGTCCACCTGCTTGGTGTCATGACTCCCTAAGAAGCAGTCTCTGGTGCTTTGGTTGATGGAGAAACAATACAACAATACCAGCACAGGGGTTTAGCTGTGCATTGAGTAAATTCATCAGTGAGGCCACACTGTGGAGGTGAACTGGCAAGATCTCTGTGGAGAATTGCAAGAGTTATGATTGAGACCAGAGTCCCTCAGGACAAGGACCAGAAGGGACAACTGTAACTGCATGGCCTGACTTGCTGCTTCTGTATGCCCACAGGCCAAAAAATTAAAAAGCCAGGTGGAAGCAGCTGTTTAACCTCAAGGTGCAGCAGCTATGCTGATGCCAAACTGGTTTCCCCTGCATTTGTGCTTTCACAGCTTGGGCGTTGCATACCAAATTTCTCTAACCTCAGTTCCCAGTCCCTGGTCTTCACCAAGCCCTGGCCAGCAAAGCTGAGGAGTCCTTGATATCAGCAGTTCTCTTTTGGTTGGGATAAACACAGTGTCTATCATGCTTAAAGAAGAGGTCAATTACAAACAGAATAGTTGTCACTGTCTGCCTGTGCACTTCTCTCTTATGGGATGAATCCACTGAAACCTGCAAAGAAACCTGTCTGTGATGTCTGGGGCAACATCAGATCTCCCTAAGCCTCCTCTGGCAAAATCAAAGAGTCTGTGCCCTCAGGCACTCTCCCCTGTTGTATCCTTCTATTACTCTTTCACCTACAGCTGACTTGAACTGAGCCTGCAGCTGTGCAGTGACAATAAAAATAAAGTCTTTTCTGAAGCTGAACAGTACCATGGCTAGCTATAGGTCTATGACTGAATGTATTTGAAGATGAAGGCAGATGAAGGTGAGATTCACTGATGCACTAGTCAGCTGAAAAACAAATTCTGCCACATTCATGGGATACAATCTGGCCCTGATTACATAAAACCAGCACTTGAGGATTACTTGTACATGTAAGGTTTGCCTGAAATGGGAGTCTTAATATTTAAGAAACAAAAAGAAGCCTGAGGGATGCCACCAGCCAAAGCTGCTTCCAGTGTGTACTCAATTCCATGTGAACACAGTGAAGTAATTCTAAAACAAAGACAAAAGCTACAAGATTTGCCCAGAGCAAGAAGACTAGAAGTTCCTGAAGTTCCTCCACATCACTGTTTGTTCTGGATAAAGTTTTTCTTTAGAAATTTCATCTTGAAGCAGAAAATAAAATATACGTGAAGTGACACAATGGTCCGTGTCTGTCTGTCTGTGGGGACATGTGAGAACTGACCAGCTGTGTGTTGGTTCTTTCCTCCCCTGGAAGCATCCAAGGCCAGGCTGGATGGGGCTCTGAGCAACCTGGTTCCTAGTAGAAAGGGGTTCCTGCCCATGGCAGGGGGGTTGGAATGAGATGATCCTTAAGGTCCTTTCCAACACAATCTGTACTGTGGTTGTATTATTCTATGAAAAAACTTGAAAATAAGTTTCATTTGCAACTATGGCATGAGGCTGAAAAATACAGTGCAAATTGCTTGGCATGAAATTTTACTTTTAAGCTTATTCCATTACAAAAATCTTCACAGACTTCTTTCCCAATTTGCCTTTTTCTGGCTCTACATGGAAAGATAATCAGTGTATTAGCCCCATGCTGTTATAAAAATGGTTTTATATTTTGTGAAATTGTGCCAGGACAAAAACAAATAGGTTAGCTTAATTTAACATTTACACGTTATTGTGAACTATCAAACCCATACTTGCAAAAAAAATATATTAAAATGGTGGTTAATCTAACAATTTACAAAGCATTCCATTTTAAAAACATAGGAATTGTTGTTCCTAGCTCTGTCAAGACCACATGCTGTGCAGACACCTATTAAGGAATCCAAGCTTTTCTTAATATATTAGAAGAATGAAAATGTGTAATTGGAAAAAAAAAAGTGAAAATTCTCCACAAAAGGATTTAGCATGGACACATCCTTCAATGGATTATTGTTATCAGTTTCACCATATCAACTAACAACAATGTTCAAGTCTATTTTTTTATAGTATAATAGGAAAAAATAAACATTTAATGGTATTTTGAGGACATTTAAACCTCATCATTATAGTCTAAAATTGATCTTGGTGTTTCTGCTTCATACAAAAAGCTGCTACACTGATTTTGTCAAATGCTAAAGCTAGTTCCTCTGGGAAGCCAAAAGAAACAGGGCATAAATTGTGGGTCATTTTGCTGTCCTGATTCAGCTCATGTTCCCCAGCAGATAAGCAATGGGATGGGACAGGTGGGGTGAGGTTGGGACCATTTTGTAGACATCAACCCCAGGGACTATGGGCTGAAGTATCAGCTTCAAAGATGAAGCTGTTGGAGATACAGAGACAAGATAACAGATCTGTTTTTTTGCAGTGGCTGTTCTTCCATCAACAGCAATTTGCAATCAAAGTTCTTACCTGATAAGTCTCACCAAGGTGTTGAATTTGCTTTTTACTTTGAATATTTCATACAGCTTTCACAGCAATGCTCCCTATATTATTTAATTGTGATTTTAATATGAATAAGTCTGTGATGGGGTAACAAAGCCAATCCAAAAAGTTGCGAACTTTGAGCCAGTCTTTGAGGAAATAGCAGCCCTGTACAAGAAGCTTGCCTGCAGTGTGGAAGGAATAATTCATCTCAGAAGCCAGAAACAAAGCTGCTCACAAGCTTCCAGCAGCAGATGGTCTGCAGACCACCTAAGAAAGGGGAGCTGGATTCCTTTATTGTCAAACACAGCCCTTAAGCTATTCCCAATAACTGGGGATAAACTCTCAAAGATGCTCTATGCTCTTACTTTTATTTAAAGAGATATAAGAAAATTTATTTGACTAATTTATTCTAAATTATGAAAAGCCTGTATGTAGCATTTCACTCTTTCAAATCCCCCTATCGCTTCATGCAAGTCTCTCCGTTTTGTCAAAGAAAAGACATCCATAATGTGAGCTTTAGTTTTGCTGATCATTTCACTTTCAAACACACAGAGCTGGAATGTTTGAGTTGCTGATAATACAAGAGAGGTTTTAAAATGTAAAAATATCTGCTGCCATTGTAAAATGAGCAGGAAAAAGCTCCTAAACCCCAAAACATTTTGGTATGCTTCAAGGACTAAAGTGTTATTTTAAAAAAATTCTAAACTTGGAAATCCAGATAAAACCTTGATTTCTCATCAAAACTAAAAGACAACAGTTTGAAGTTCAGGGAAGGAACTTCTTTGTCTGGATATATCTTAAACACTGTATTCTCTTTTCTTTTTATAATGATCCAAATTTTTAATGCAGATATATTTTCACCAGCTGGACAGTTATGCCCTATTGGGATAGAATAAAAAAATTAAATTAAGAAAACCTTATGAATAATTTATTTGCCTCAGTCTCTTGAACCAACACGAGGTTTGGAACCAGCATTGAGATACAAGCAAACAAACCTACCACAGTGATAACCCTCAAGAAGGCAGTGCAGCTTCAAGTTCATTCCAGTTATTATTTTTTCCTATTTTTGGCAATGTTAATTCTATGCATTGAAAACTATCCTGGTGCTTCAGAGCAGCCCTTCATGATGTTATGCTGATTCTGCCCATTAAAGTGACCAAAATATCCTGCTCTGCAACATTTTCAGCATGAGGAAAGTAAATCACAGTCAGTTCCCAACGCAAATAAATCCTTATGCATTGAAGAGCCCAGAGTGGTTGGAATGTATTTCATTTTGGAACAATAGCAGATAGATATCTAGGGGTTTGCATGTTAGAGAGTCTGAAATTCAAGCAGGATTTTGCATAGTTCTGGAATTCAGTCCTTTATCAGCTCAAAAACATAAAAGATGGAGAGAGAGTCAAGGCCATAAGACATGTAAAAAACTATGCTTGTGGAGAATAAGTATGAGAATTGACCTTCCACAGCTCTATTGCTTGTTGTTCTCTTTAATTGCCTTTTCCACCACCTTTAATGCTGGAGAGAATTCCATGCACTGCTCTGAATTCCCATGGAGGGCCTACTATTTTGTATAAAATATAGAACATGCTGAAGCCTGTCCAGGCCCTGGATAACACATTTACCCCTGGAGAAGCCTCAAACGGTTCCTCCTCCTCATCCTCTTCTTCTTATCCCCTTCTCCTCTCCTTCTCCTTCTCCTTCTCCTTCTCCTTCTCCTTCTCCTTCTCCTTCTCCTTCTCCTTCTCCTCCTTCTTCTCCTTCTTCTTCTGGTACAACTACAGGTAAAGCATTACAAAAGGATTCAGTGTAAATAAATTTAAATTATATATTACACAATACAGGGAAAGCCAGGGTCTCGCAGTAGATGACCCAGGGCTTAAACAATCATCCTCTGCTGCCTTTTCCCTTCTGTGTAAAACTGCTGTATTTGCTCTGAAATCTTTACTCCCAAGGATAGTAACTGGCATGCTATTCCCTTGATATATTGCTCTTAGAAACAAAGCATGCTGTAAAATGAGATGATCATAATGGGATTTAAAGTTATTACAGGCAAAGTTGTAGTAACCTATAGCAAGTTCCTGGCATTTTCATTTACCAGTGAAAAATCACATACCTACAATATGTACATTGTTAAAAAAACACTGTAAAAGACTTTCAAGGCCTGGCACCTATATTTTGCTGCTGGGTTTACAAAATTATTATAAGTAAACTTTTATGGGAGGGGGGAAGAAATAAGAAAACATTCTATTAACAGAACAAGAGTTTCACCAAAGGTATCATGCATTCAAAAATACAATAAATGTCACTAAAAATTAGAAGACCTTATTTTGCTTTATACTATTGCTATTTTAAATGACACTGGCAATATAAGACAATCTACTCCCCCAGTCCACCTAGAAATAAAATAATTATAAATAAATCCCCTTATAAACTGCAGCCACTGGAAGAAGGTCTTTGTGTGAAGGAAAACTGCACCCAAAAATATCAAAGTCAACTAAAAAAAAAAACCAAACCAAGCAGTAATACTGGGAGAATGACACAGGTTAAAGATGAGCCTTTCAGAGGAAAAAGGTGTAGGCTAGCAGACCATCTGTAAGCAGAAAGTACTAGGAAAAGAGAGGCAGTTATCAATTGCTGATTCAGCTCCTGGCTCTATTTTTAATTGTTGTGCAGTGAGTGAAAATTAAATCTTTGTAAGAGAATCTAAAAAAAATAGAAGAAAAAAAAAAAAAAAAAAGCAAAACCAGAAAAGAGAAACATATCTAATTGATTTAAGGCAAAAAAGCAAATCATGCAAGGCCATTCCCAGACAAGAAAATCAAGGAAGAATGTGGCTCCATGGCAAAAGGACACAAGACACTACAACCAATTATAGCATATAACTAAAATTGCTCTTAGACAAAAGAAATGAGAATTTTTCCACTGAAGGATATCACCTTGACCAGAAGTGTTTTGGGACCAAACATACAAACAAGGAACCCAAAAGATCAAGGGACCTCAGCCAGGGGAAACACTGAGGCCTGAAGGCCAAAATCCACAAAAAAAATCAGAATCTGGAATGTGGCGCCCAATGCCAAACCCCATGCACATTTCTTGCATATATTTACCACCTTGCACACATTTACACCAGTGCTGTGAACACAGCATAAGGGGTGACTGACCAGTAGCTCAGATCAATTAATCACTGCTGCAGCAGCAGATGAGGCAGGCTATCACCTCAAAAACAACTGGAACTTTTTGTTATTTTTGATCCAGACGCAAGTCCTTGAGCCAGCATGTGATAAGAACCAATGGCATAAGCAGAAAAAGAAAAGCCATTGACATTTAGAAAAAAGTAAAAAGGAAACAAGATTGTCAGTTGTGTTAAAATCTGTCATTGAGGATAAGAACTTGCAGTTGGAAAATAAAAAAATATGGCAAGGAAAATGCCACATTATGATTCAAAATTTCAGAAGTCATTGTCCCAAAAAACGAGCAATTGAGATCACCTTTGATGGAAAGAAATGCCATCCAAAGAGACAGAGGGGATTTATAGGACAGCCCACAAATTATCATTCCAGTTAAATCCAGCTGAGGATGGAATAGCCAACAGTTTCCCCAGAACTCACTGAGTAGGTCAGGCACTAACTGGACCAAAGAAATTGTCCAAAACAAGCTTGGAGAACTGGTGTCTGTGACACAGCACAAACAGCACAAACAGGACACACTGCCAAAGGAGTCTGGAGGTCCAGCTGCAGGATATTCCAGAGAAACTCTTTATAAGGACTGTAAATTCCGAGGTGTATCAGCAATGATTTTTCAGTGTTACTACCATGATATCTTTCTTGTAGAAAAAGGTATTATGACTTATATCTTAAGAAAGTTCCAGAATGACCAGGACATCTTTTTTTTTATGTTGTAAGGAGGCTCATATTACACAACATCACTTAGTTAGGAATAACACTACAGAAACAGATCCCTCCCTGGCAGCATGACCACAATAATGACTCCTCACAACATTCAAGGACAGCCACCACAAGGACCCTTCCTCTGAAGCAATGGAATAAATAGGCATCCAACCAGACAGGCCTGCTGCTTCTGCTCTTATCCTCTACTTTGTGACCTTATGGAAACCTACAAAAGCTCAGGAGAGAGTATTCAATGTAAACATGAGGCATTTGAAAAGGAGTCAAGGAAGTCTCCAGAGCCTCATGCAACACCACACAGACCCACGAAGTAGGTGTTTAATGGAAATAATCTTTAGGAGTTATGCAAACTCTCCTACATCCTAGATATTGGTCCTTTTGCCTCTGACTTGAAAGCCATTCTGAAAGCATTCAGTGTTACTTACATAAAACAGAGTTACTGCTCTGTCACACGTATCCCAAGAGAAGCCTTAATAGACCTGCCTGTGAATTTTGAGGGTTATGGTCCAGGTCAGCAGACAAAAACCTGCACCATAACACAAACTCCACAGATGCCTTGCCAGCAGCCTTAGCAGAGTGCTCAAGATGACAGAGATGAATTCTTCCTCTCATGCAAAGAGATAGAAACTGTATATCAGAGTTGACACGCACAGGCATGATCCAATCCTTCAGTTTGTTTTATTTAAACTATGCCTATTTTCTAGCCAAATGGAATTCAGTTCTCAGAGCTATCCATACAATTTTCACTGCTGTATGCCACCTGAATCCACACCCAGAGAAATCAGCAAGAAGCTTACGAGCCTGCAGACTGTCAGCACGAAGAAAGCAAAAATCCAATAGGACTTTTAAGTAAAAAATACAGGGAGGACCAAAAAGAACTTAAAAGGTCAGTTCTCTAAACTTTTTAAACCAAGTGTTTCAAGAATATTTGAACTGACTCAGACATTTTTTGAGAAAATAATCCAGTATTGTTCTCATAACTGAACCTTCCCTCCCAAGCTGTTGAAGAGAAGGGTATATATATGAGACTACACCCTTTTTATACACCTCTGATCTTTTGAGGGGGTGGTTGACATTTTAGAAGTTAGCAATAATAATTGAAACACAGTGAATATATTAATTTGACATGCAAACCAGCTGAATCTATTGTTTATTGATTACTACTGACATATAAGTCCTGTTCCCAAGCAAAGTCCCTGCTCCAAGTGAGATGATGCTGAAGCTGCAGACTGAGCCATAAAACCTGCCAACTTTCTCATACCCCCAGTGGCTGTTTCTTTTTTACAGGTTTTTAAGTGGAAGTCCCCCAGTTCACCATGAGCTGAAATGCCATGCTGAAACCCGTGTGCTTCTAAGAACATTATTTCATGTGTAATATACTTCAGGGTAATTATTGCTTTCCAGCTTCTTTTCTTCTGATATGAGATCTACTTTGGATATTTTCCTTCTGAATTACTGTCCAATTCTGCATTCTTCAAGACTTCATTTCATTGGCTAATTTCTTGTTATGTTTCTAACTTTACCAGCTAAGTATACCTATGTCCTTCTTGTTTCTCTTGTGAGAAACCAAATTTCTCACAATTTTGGTTACTACCCTTTATTTAAGGTAATATTAGTACTGAGGAGAGAATTAATGTTCAAAAAAATGTCTTCACATGTTTTGCAGTGCTGTTCAAATCATTAGGATGTTAAAAGCTCCTTTGTTCTCCTAAAAGCTCAAATGCCATGAATGCAAAATATTTTACCTATGTAGGTGGGACTACAGACAAGTAAAGTTAAAGAAGAGGACATATTTTTGACCTGATATCCAGCCATAAAACCATTTTTTGTGGAGATTTGATGTTACTAAATAGCAGCTTCCACATTTATTCTTTTTTCTTTTTGTCTGTTTTTAGATTATACGTGCTTTAGACTTGCTTTTCCACATTTACCTGGTTTACGTAAACTTTTCAAAGTTATTTTAAATTTGACAATCAATTTTTAGTAGCCCTAACACATAAGAAATTGTGATACTCTAAATAAGATCTAGAAATTGCCATCTTGAGCCCCTACACAACAGCTCCATAGATCTGTACTACACTAAGCTGTACTAAGTTATAATTGTTCAGTAATTCTTTGCTTCTCTTTGAACACAGGCCTTTCCACCTTCTCTTTCTGCAGGTTTTTTTTTCTTTTTTTTTTTTTATTTTTAGAAAGAGTTCATTATCTCAGCTATTTTCAGATGGAATAATCCAACATGCTTCTCATTTGCATGTAAAGTGCAGTCAATGTGAATTGATCAAAACCAAATTAACAGCAATTGGTTCCAATATTTTTCCTGTTTACACATTAGCTTGCTACCTTTAACATATAGATGTATTGAATTCAGCTTAGCAACCTGAGCATGAATGCTGTGGCCTTTAAAGAGAAACTTATCTGTAATTAAAATCATGCACAAGTTTTTAGTGGGAATCTGTTTACTAGCTAGAAAGAAAGCTGATTCTAAAATGGAATAGAATTTAGCCTAGTAGTTCATGCGTTTGATTCTGAATTAAATCCCCTAAAATTATGGGGAGCTAGCTTTATTAAGCTTCAGATTATCTGAAGGTTATGTCTAGTTCTGGGTGGGTTTAAATACAAAAAATAATTCACAGGGTACCTCTCCTTCCCACTACAACATGGATTTGTTTTTTAGCAAATCACTGCAAACTGATAATAAGTTAACACGGTTACAATCATTATAGGCATTTTTTGCAGAAGTCATATAATAAATATGCATTGAAAGTACAAGAATGCAGTATAAATCATGTGGCACAGTGTTCAGATGACAAGTAATAAGGGCTTTAGAATAAAAACTGAAGCACATATACAGTGGTTGCTATAAGGAAATGATTTATCCTATAGTGTATATTGAATTGCTTATTATAATTTAGAATGGTAATTGCTATGGCTTCACTATACTGTTTAATTGCTACAGTACACTGATATATACCAGGGAAGACACTGCAGTAACTGCTGCCCTTATATAACAGCATTTGCATAATCTGCACTGTAGTTTATTCTTATAGTAGATAATGCAGTATATGCAGGAATCAAATTGTTTCACACCATATTGATTGCAATTAAGGGCACAAATATGAATACAAAGATAAGGCTTTTCTCAAGGTATTTATCACAGGACAGATGCAAATTTCAAGTTGAAGTCATTATCATGCTAGTCTTTCCTGGAAAATAATTATAGAAAAGCAGCTACTGGGAATTTTGTAACACAAGTGTGAGACACAGTTCTGGATTTTTTGTACAAAAATTTCCCTTTTCCTGGATGGATCCTTCCAGAAGCAGAAGGATATTACTACAGGAAGAAACCATGACTGGAAATTTTCCAAATGCCAAAGATAAGCCCAACAATTCTATCAGCAGTGTCCCCATTGCTCTGGGGTGCTGAGACACAGGGGATGGAACTCACCTCCAAGAGAGCTAAAATTGCTGTGAGCTGTCTGGATCCCAACCATCCTTCTCATTTACTTCTGAAATTCCATGTGCCTGGGGGACAATATAAAGTAAATTATGCCACAAGGAGAAGTATTGCTGTGTGTTCAAGGTGCCACAAGGAGCAGCACCACATCTTCAAGATGCCACAAGGAAAAGCATCACCATGTATTTAAGATGCCAATTTCTTTATTCCTTGATTTTTTTTGCCATAAAAATGCACTGGAAATCTTAGGAAAGACTTATGGCTGTTCTGACTCATGAGTGTTTTAGATAATGTAAAAAAAAGTCATTGATCACAGACACCAGCTATGCTAAAATGCTTGAACAGATGGCATTTCTGATGGATTTGTTTGTATTTTTGTGAAAGCAAGCAGTGTGATTTACTTTGATTTGGGAGATTTGTTGTTTGTTATAGCCACAGATTCTGACTGACACAGCTAATTTGTGAAACTAATAGCAAGTTAGCTGATATTTTGGCTTTGAATTTGGCAATTCATTATTCCCTTTTTTAAAAAGCCAGTACACCCAGTCTAGAAGCAGAAAGAAAATCACATCACAGGGCTCAGACAACCTTAGTAATGAATTGCCAAAGAAGGGATTAAGACCAGACAAAAATGCTGGGCAAATAATTGCAAACAGCTGAAAACAACTCACTAAAAAAAAAAAAGGTGAAAGTTCCTAATGCAGGATTTAAATAATTATCTCAGCTCTAGCACTACTGCAAAAACAAGGGACTGCAAAAAGTTGTTAGGAAAACTCACTTTAAGAGCAAGTCCTGCTTCACTTTGTGGACTTGTGTAGTTTCAAGAGGCAGCTGATGGCAGGGGACATTGATGTACGATAAATGTAGCATGCAATCACTCTGATTGTTTGTGATCATGACATTTTACAAACGTTGCTTCTCTGTCATTTTCTAAAGTATTGTTTTAGAGGGTTGTGACAGAGGAAAAAGATATTAAAAAAAAAAAAAGAAAAAGGAAAAGAAAAAAAAAAGAAAACAAGGAGAAATGTCACCCCGTCTCCCTAGACTAGCCAGATTGAAAAATTGAAGAGAAACCAACTTGGATGAGATAGATTCATAGCACTGACACCATACCAGCAAAATCAGAATTAGATTTTGAGATTACTGAAGAAATAATGCCACAGTTTCTTTTCACAGGAATTTACAGTATCGTATTTATATACTGTAATGTGTGTGGCAGTAGTGGCTTGTGGTCAGAGCAAGAACTTGCTGGATGTTTTTTATTTGACTCTGTTACTGACATGCTGTGTGACCTTGAGGTTCAGACCCCACTTGTGAGATGGGGTTAATAACCTTAACCTATTTTGCAGCTGATCAGATGAAATCTCTGAGTGCTCTCTTTAGATGCCTGCAGCCAATAATTAATGCACCTTACACTTCATTGTTTTTCTTATTTTGTCATGAGAATTAAATAAGCTTTAAACTTTAAAAAAAAAAAAACCTGTTTCCCTGCCCTGACCACAGCCTACACTCAGCCCATTGGATCTGTAGATGGGAGAGCAGAAGTGAACCCAATTCAGTCACCCTTTGAGGCACAGAAGCAAGGTCAGGCCATAGATTCAGCCCATGTGTTTGCAGACAGGGGCTCAGGCAGTATCTGAACATTCGCTATTTTCCCCATGTACATAACAACATACTTTAGCCTTTCCATCCAGCTAAAACTCTCATGCAAACATTACTGTCTCTTCACTGGACTATTCCATGTTCTTTTTCCCTTCATCTTGGCCATCATCCATTAGGAAGACCTGATGCATGAACAAAATTAATTTATTCCTAATGATTTTATTGTTTAATTAGTGTTTACTACTGCAGATAATACTAGGTTTGTACATGATTTTATGTTTTTAAAATCATTCTCAAGAACAGCATTTATTGGGTAAGCTGTTTTTCACTCCATTTTGTCTTCAGGCAGCTCAGTGGGATAATGTGAATTGTGTGAATTGAACGGTTCCACCAGAAAGAAATGGCCTGACCATACATCTGAGCATAGAGATGTGCCTTTTCTACCTTGATATTTCAAGGCTGATTTTTACATGTTGAATTTAAATTGTCAGGAGGAGTAATTACAGGCCTGGTGAGGCCACATCTGGAATGTTGGGACCAATTTTGGGCTCCTCAGGACAAAGAGATACAGAGCTCCTGGAGTGGATCCAGCAGAGGGTGACAAAGATGATGAAGGGACTGGAGCATGTCTGTCAAGCATGTCCAGTGCCCTACTGCAATAAAATCCCTTGGTTTTTCTCAGTTGGCATTCTAAGCCATTATCAGTTTCTCCTCCAAAAACATCATGGTTTTCCTTCACTCTTGATACTGTGAAGGTGAGAGACTGAAGGAAAAAGATGAAGATTTTCCATCAAATCTTCATTCAAAAGGAGTTTTGCTGTCACACCTTCAAACCAGACCACTACAGAAACAGGCAGCAAGTGTGAACTATTGCCCTGTCAGCTGAAGTTTTCTGGGTTTTTTTTTGCTTTTCCACATTTTATATCCAGAACTAGCAATGGTGAGCTAGATTTTCTCTTCAACCACTTCATTTTGTTTATAAATTTTAACCTTGATCTCCTTTTTTGTATTTGCAATACTCACATGACATTTATTGCTCTAAAAGCCATCACAGTCAGAATATTTACCATCCAAAAAACCCCACAAATTAAAAACTGAAGCCTCTAATTTTTATTGCTCTGAAAAAGGAAAGACCAATCCTATAAGAACAGCACAGAGCAAATTTCATTAGGGTCACACCACAAAGCAAACAGAACAGCTTGGGCTCAGAAACTACCCTGCTCAGAATATATGGATATAAGATGATCAGTCATCATTTTTATCTAGAAATTATAAGAAGGTTTATAATTGGTGAAATGATGAAGTTCAGGAATACTCCTCTGGTAGGTGTGTTTTATTCGGGGAGCTAGTAACAGGAAATCTGAAATAATGAAATTATGTGAAATAATTCCTCTGAGGATCTGAAGGAAGTCCCTTCTTCTGTACCCAAAGCCCCAGTGTAGATGCACTTACTCTGATAAAGTCCTGTATATCCCCTGGGGTGCACCATGAACTATGCTGGAAAAGCCACATAAATAGAGCAGAAAGCTTCTTGTAGTGTAGACTCTGCAGAAGACAGAGTGACAGAGACCCTGTCTGAGAAAAACTGGGTGATGTGGCTCTGGCTGCAGTAATGGAGGGTCAAATGCACAGACTGACTCTCAGAGTCTCATTCCTAAGGTTATAACTTAGAAAAGGAGACATTTTTAAAACCTTTGAAAACTGCCTGCTCCCACTGGTAGGAGATTCTTTTTGTGCAACCAAAACGAAGACTATATCACAACCAGATTTAAAAAAACCAAAGTCTTCTTAGCTGAACATTCAACAGATATTTTATTGACAGGATTTATTATAACCATCTGCCATTGTATTGTGTGAATGAGTTAATATGGTTTTAAATTCATGGAGAGTTCTTTGTTTGATTAGAAGGAGCTGAATTTTGTCTAAACTATTTCTAGAGCTGGTTTGTAGGAAATCTATTTTATTGGACTTTGAATACCATTATTTAAATAATATACTCAGGTAGTAACAGACAACAGCTCATACTGACCTTGAATTCACTACACAGGTATAAATGTAATGTCAAACCTTATTCTTTTGCATGTTACCCAGATAATTTTGTACTGTGGAAGTGACTTGTTAGACACCAACCATAGCAAGCACTGAATAAGTATCCAAAAATGTAGTTGAAAGCCAGAGATAGTGGATGACCTAATAGCTTGTGCTTTGCCTGCATGAAGGTGTTTGCAAACAGTTCATTAAACAGAAAACATTTGAAATTCAGACTTTGCTAGATCACTTCAGCCCCACAAACACAAGGCATCAAAGTAATGTTGAGGATCTGGGTCTGAACAATTTTCCCAAGGTCATCCACAATGTTGTAGCAGTGTAGCAATGTTTAAACCATGCTGTCCACATTGTAGACAAATACCCTAACAACCGAGCCACCCTCTGTAAAAGCAATGTACAACAGGAATCTCTATTTCCAGATAATACAGGGTGTCACCCTCTGCTATGTGAGGATATTTACACCTGGGGAAGAAAGAAATCAACAGTTCTTCTGGTTTAACCTTTCTTTTGATCTTGAAGCTTCAATCCAACATTCTCAGTCTACAAAACAAAACCAGTAAATTGACATGTCATACAGCTTACAAAATGAAGAGTGTTATCAAAGACAGGCTTTGTAACTAGGCTTCCTTCGGTACATGAGCACAATTCATACTGTTCCCACCTATTACCAGAGCTTGAACACGTAAAATATGAACCATTCCACAATCTGCATGCTCATTTATATTACCTATATGCGAAACTTAGGAAATAAAAAATGTTCTGTTTCCCCTTCAAGAGTAGCACTCTGTGTTACACAAGGCAGCTAAGTTATCTTGGTGAGACCAGGCTTTGACATGAGCTTAGCAAAGGAAAAGTGGACATTTACCCTTTGAGTTTAAAAGGGAAACTGAAACTTCCAGTAAGAGAAGTGACTACATTTTCTGAAATTTATGACACTTCTTGGTCCCAGACTTGGTATGAGTTTAAGTTGGTTTGGGATTGGTACACATATAAAATTTTCTAGTTGACGCAAGAGAGACTGTGGTTCTAAATAAACCTTCAGCATAATGTATTAGCTTTTTGCAGGGCTTCAATGTAAAGTATAAAGTAGGAGAATCAGATGAGTTTTACTCCAATTTTCCCAAACTGAAAGTTCAAAGCAAAAATTGAGCATAATCTCAGGCAAAAGCAAATTTTTGGCATTAAATTCTTGCAGAGCAAAGCAATTAGGACTCAGAATTAAAATGGTATTGGAAGGACCTCCACCAAACTGCTTACAGCATTTTCTGTGAGACTCCAGCTGAAATACAACCAACTTCCTTTTTACTATATTGCATTTGTCCTTCTCCTCTAACTCCTATTTCTTTAACATTTCCCAAATTTCTTTTTATTCTCAACCTGCTTGTCTGTGCTATTTCTTTCCCCATCTCCTGCTGCTCTTACAGGATTCTCTTTATACTCCTCTTCACTGCATCACCCCTTCTGCTTAAGTATCCCCTCATCATCTCAGACACATTTCTCTTTACTTGTGGTAATTCTGCCAAATTCACTTTGGTGTTTCTTCCTTCATCTTTTTAATCTTTCCTTATTCCTGTTCCTTAGCGCTTCTGCTTCCATTTCCTTGAACCAGTTTACCTCCTGACTCTCCTGCCTGTGCTTCTCTGCCTGTTCTTACTCTGGGAAACTTTCCTAACATCCAATCCTAATGTCTGCCTACAGTGTTATCCTGTTTCTTTTTATTTTAGCCTTCTCAGGCACAGCTATGGAAGAACTCTATCTTTGCAGAAGCCTAGCAAATATGAGACTCTTACTGTGAGCAGAACTCCAGACTTCTCTGCTTCAGGCAGAAAATCCTAATTAATTCACTCTTTCCTTATGGACCATGTATTCTCACATCATTCTTGTTCTCTGAAATTTCGTCCATTTCTTGAAATAAAATACTGCACTATGAATTACGTTCTACCACTGAGATTTTATCAATACCAGGCAGAAAAAAATGTATGATTTCCCTCTAACCAAGCACCTTCTTCTTTCGATTCAAGATCTTTGTCTGTTTTTTTCTCCAAGTCTTTCTGTCCCCTAAATCACTTTAAGCCCAGTTGTGCCAGAGACCAGAATTTCTGGTCTCGTGAGGTAATTGTCATTGTAAGCTATACATTTGCCCTTGAAACACAATGATAGTTCCAGTCTCAAAATAAGAGCACCCTGAATATAATCAATTGTTTACTGTTCCACCCCAACAATCTGATGTCTTTTTGATATTCTGATAAATGTTGATTTAGGAATTTAAAGCAAAATTAACTAGTAATTCTGGTGGGTATAACACCATGTGGAAAAAATAACACTGACTCTGTTATTTTATGAAAATATTTTTTAAACTTTTCACTCTGTTTACAAAAGTGAGAAACAGGATCAGTCTAATCTGATTTAAAGACATATGGATTTAAGCAACATTTTCAGAAAAAAAAAAAATTAAATCCCTAGCTTTTGGCATTACCTTTAAAATCTGTGCTAGAATTACTTTTGCTTAGAGAATTTTTACATAGCATGCAATACCCATATGCTTCCAGAGTTAGGGAAGATACTAGGAAAGAGATTTCTCACTTTTACTGAAAATAAAAATGCCATAAACAGTTATTTGCAGTTAATCCTCAAAAAACAAAAAACAGCACTAAATTAAATTTTGCTCTTCAAATGGTATTGACAATTCTGTTGGCACCAAGAGGGAGCCCACTTATTTCCCTGATTTATTGACAACCACTTTACATATCCTCTCTTATAAGTGTGAAAACAGCAATTTAATTTGATCTCTAAATTCCTCAGCTTCAGTAGACTCTTTGTAGTGTATAGATAATAATTTACTCTGAATTGTGGTCTGACCACCACTTGATGCAATGAGGAGTGAGAATATGCTGTGAAGCCTCTCTGAACCACTTCAAGCAGCCTTTCAAGGAGCTATCCAGCAAGGAAGATTAAACATTAGCTGATTACCGACAAGTAATTAACAATGTCAACGAAACACAGAAACTGAATTAATAATAATTATATCATCAACACGCTGATCATCTTGTAGAGAATCCCAGGGAAGAGGAGAGGTTAATTACTCACTGCTAGCAGAACAGCAGGAAGTCGACCAAAACCATGCCTCTGCATGGTGTTAACTGCCAGGCAGATAATTAATTAACATCATAATTGTAATGCAGGCAGCATGAAAATATTGAAATATTACTTCATTTCCATTCTATTACCTATCCACCACATTCTGTAACTTAGAGGCTTGAACTGAAAAGCTTGGTTGTGTCCAGAGTCCCAGGTGATGTGGTTTTGACTTTATTTTCCACCAGAGATCTATAATGAATAAGAGACTGAGAGGTTTGTGAGAAGACAAAGAGCCAGCAGAGAGACAGCTCAGACACAGATTTCTCCTCTCTTGACATGAGATGTTCAAGCATGATGCAGGAAGAGTTAGACTTGTGGGTGTGTGCATAGACTGTCAACAATTTCTCCCAAAATAAATTAATATTTGGAAAATATATTAAATCACACAGAATCATAGAATAGAAGCACAGAATCACTACTGTTGGAAACAACCTCCAAGACCACTGAGTCCAACCATCAACCCAGCACTGCCAAGTCCACCACTAAACCACACCCCCATGTTCTATATTACACATCTTTTAAATACCTCCAGGGCTGGTGATTCCACAACTTTCCTGGGCAGCCTTTGCCAATGCCTGACAACTCTTTCAGTGCACAACATTTTCCTAATATCCAATCTAAATCTCCCCTGGTGCACCTTGAGGCCTTTTTCTCTCATCCTGTCACTTGTTACCTGTGAGAAGAGCCTGATACCCACCTGGCTACGACCCCATTTCAGGGAGTTATAGAGAGCAAAAAGGTCTCTAAGCCTTTTTTTCTCCAGACTAAACATCCCAGCTCCCTCAACTGCTGCTCACAAGACTTGTGCTCCAGACCTGTCCAAATGAGGGTACGTGATCAAGATGATGATCTAAGTCCAAGCAGATCTTCAGGAAGAAGTTGTGTGGATGTTACCTGTTGTACTTGCACTCCCCTGTTGTATATCATGACCTCCAGCTCTTCTGAAGGCCATTCTGCAGATCCCTTTGTTTGATGCCTTCTATGAAAGATGCTCTTCCTCCATCACAAGTTGTGCCCTTGAAGCAGGAACACCGACAGTCCCTACAGTGGCCCAGAGGATGGCACACCACTTCAATGGAAGCATTCTGTACAGCTCTGGTCAAACTGAGCCAGGACAGAATAAACTAAGAGGTCCTTTACTGTCTCCATTCTATCAAACAGCCTGAAACAATTTCACATGCCCACTTGCCCCTCTGGAAAAACATTACAGCACTTTGTTTCCAAAAATATCTGTCCAACAATGATGACCTTCTGAAACTTAAGCCTTGTGAAAAGAGCCCATCAATATAACCTTACAAAACCTCCTTTAAATCAAATGAGAGAAAGGTGCAGGCAATTGGTTTACTGAAGCTGGTCTTTTTTCCTGATTTGTCCCACAATAAAAAGAAAGAAACAAGCCAAAAAAAAAAAAAAAAAAAAAAAAAAAAAAAAAAAAAAAAAAAAAAAAAAAAAAAAAAAAAAAAAAAAAAAAAAAAAAAAAGCAAGGAAAGCATGCTGGGAAAATAATGGCTCTGCAAAATGGCCAGGGAGAATTTGAGCTGAAAGCCACCATTACCACCAAGTGAGGAAAAAGCATTGGTACTGGAGCTGGTACACTGAGCTGAATAGTGCACATAGAATCTGGCTAATATTTTTTTTTTCTATTGTGTGTCACAACTGATCTTCTTGGAGGTAAGCAGCAACATAAGACAAAATGTGCAAAGTTAAACTTCCTTGACCAGAAGATATTGAATTTTGATTATCTGTAAATTTAAATTGCCTTTTTAAAATTGTCTGAGAGCTTGAAACAGAGTAGTTTTGAAAGAGCTACAATTCACCTATAATAAAATAAGCTCACCACAGTTAGACCCTGTTAGTCTTTTTAAAGAGAGTGCTCTGGAAGGTTAATGGTGATTTGTAAAAATTCCCTTTGTCACCCAAATTCACTGCATGTTAAGAACATGTGGTGCATTCCACATTTGTGCAGTTGGCTGTTTGCAAAAAGAAGTGTGCAGGTGCAGGCTGGCAGAAGAACAAGTTGGTAGTTATGCCTGGGATGTGGTGAACACATCATGAGCTCACTCCTAGGTTTCATATGGCCCTTCTGTATATGGCCTTCCTGCAATACATGGAACTGTCACTATTTAATTGTCTACTTTTATAGCTCCATCTGCATCTGTAGAGCAGCAGAAGTTATACCTGGAGAGAGTTAAATAAGTTCAATAAGAGTTTGAATCATGTTCCAAGATGGAACACAAGTTACAGTAGACAGATTTCCACAGCACTTCTTGAAAAGGGAAGAACAAGGACAATATTGCATTCTGGCCAATATTCTCTTTGTAACAGAGGATCTAACACCCAGAGCCTGTTTGTGACTTCTCCCTGCTCATATAAATGCTTGTGCAGCCACTGCACTATCAATCTTTAACTCATAACCTTGACAAGCACTCTGGGACTGACAGGAGCTGCAGAGTCCCTTTACATTCTGCCTGGGGCCAGGTCTTATTTCAGTCTGCGGCCAACGAGCTTCTCACTGGAGGTCATGCTTGGAGTATTAAACAGATATACTGAACACTTACCAAAACCAGCAAACTTATTTGTGCTGCAATAAGCCAGGATTAATCCCCCTGTCTTCTTCAGACTTCCTTCAGAGCTGGTGGAAAGTGAGAGCATTGGAAGAACCAGATCCTTTGACCATCAGCTGCAATCACTGCTGGCCTCACACCATGCACAGCCATATCCTCACGAGTACAAACAGGACTCAGCTCACCCTGCTCAAGTCAGAACATACAAGAAATGGATGGGTGAATATGCAGAGCATCTTTAAATCCTTGTATCACTGCTTGAATTTCACTCATAATTCATTAAGATGATCTTTGCCACTACAAAACAGTAATAAATGCAACACCAAAAGACCTTAAGTCAGGGTTTGAAACTCCTTATTCTATGACCTAAAAAAGTCAAGGTTTGAAGCTCCTTATTCTATGACCTAAAAAACTACTTCACATTGAGAACAAAGGATAAACATATTCTATGGCTAAATGTTGCCAAGAAATAAAAGGATTTGCAGCCCCGAGTTAAACATCTTATATCACCCCGAGAAGAAGGAATGTCATTCAGCTTTCAACACTTTGCAAACATGAAAAGTCAAGCCAGCCTTTCGGTGACTGAGCTGATGATAATTCAAATTATATAAATGACAAGGACAGTTAATAGCTCACCTGTACTGGAATATTTAATGCTATTGGAAAAGCTATTTAAGTATGTTCACATCTGGGAGCCCTTCCAGGTAGTTTGTCTCAGCAGGGTATGCTGATAAATATCTTGTTGCCCCAGTGCCACTGCCTTTGGTGTGATGTTCAGCTCCCACATGTCTTTCTGTTTCCTCCCATGATAAACAGATCCTTGTCTGTTTGTATGGAAGAATTTCTTTAAAATGTAACAATTCCCTTTGGGAAATCCTAAACCTACTCCATTCTGTATTCCTCTTAACCTTTATGTCCTCTTTTCCAGCAGAAATCTTGTATTTCTTTTAGAGATAAAAGAAATTATTCTATCTCTAAAATAAACATCTGTAAAAGTCACATTCTGCATCTTCTGCATTTCCTGAAGTAGAACTTTTTTAGGCCATAGTATATAATAGTAATATATAGTATATAATGTAAATATAAAGTAAGAAAATGGGAGGTGCCAGCTACTTTGGCCTGCATCCCTGACTCACATAGATTTTTTTAAAAGCAGCTCACCCTCCCAATTGATTTAAATGGGCACAATGCTGCTGTAATGAGTACTTGTACCTCAAATGATGGTGAGAAGATGCATTCATATGTACCTCATCCTACAAAGGTGAAGCAAGCATGCTTGAAGAGTGGTGAATTTTTAGGGGTTTCTGTCTGAATATTGTAGTCCATAATTATTTTCAGCACTGCTGCTGGCTGTCTAAGGAGTTATATGAAGTCTCAGCATGGGTCTTAAATGTGTTTTTCATCTGTCCCTGTGTTTTCCATACATGAACTTCTTCTCAAACTCTAACCTTGACAAGCCCTGAAATCTGCCCTTGCTGCTCTTCCTTATGTGCCCTGTATTTTACACACATAGAATGTGGGTGTTATTTTAATGCAGAGCTGAATAAATGTGGATAAAATTTCCAGTGTATTCCAGCTAAACTAAATCAAAATGAAAGAGATTCCCAGAAGGAAGTGCATCATAGTGTAATGGGTTGATCTTTAATGATACAATTATATATGAAACATTTCAAGTAACTTTGCCCAATTACATCCAAAGACACTGGTTACTACACTAAGGGTTTTGTTAATCTCAGTAAAGAAAGGGTGGTCTGAAATGCAGCCACTAGATAATTAAAATTAAAATGCTATAGATGGCTCCTAGATTGCTCATTTTATATAACGAATTGAAAGCCTAATAGGAAAACTCATAATACCAGCCCTCTTAACATTAACAATTACTATGATTAACAATGATACTCACAACTCATTTTTCATTAAAGACTATGGGCAGAGATAAGCTTGTTTATATAGACTAGCTTTTGAACTGATGAGCTATTTATCACTCCAAAAGCCATGAAACGACAGAACAGCACCCAGCAATTAAAACTTGCAAAGTGACCTCGTGACAGTGAAAGACCCACCCTACTCTGGAGCAACAGTAAGGCAGTTGTTTTCAAATCAGTTAAAAATGGAAAGATCATTTGTTGGTTTGTTAAAATATATATTCTGGCCTTGTAGTGACTGGAGCAGATTGTTTCACACAGAAGGGCTCTCATAGAAATGCAGATTTTCCAGTGTACACCACAAATCAGAGAGGTGAAGTTTTAAGAGATACTAGATCAAAAGACTGATGTGCAAAGGATCAATAATGCTTTATATTAAAACAGCAAATAGAGAAACAAGGTTTTGCATAGGTGTTATCATAGACAAAGATCTAAGCAAATGCCATGTATGTGCCTCAGCTTGATATCCCAATCAATCCTCATTTTCCTATTCTTATTTTGGGTTTCCTGTCTCATTGCTGTGTTCTCTCATTATTCCTCCCAGACTAAGCTTTTAAGAAGAAGGAAGTCTCTTATTTACTTGCCACCAAAAAAATCTAGTTGAGTCCTACTCTAGAATCTTGAAACTTTTCCCAGGTTCTGTAGGGTGCTGAGGAGTCAAGACAATGCACATATTAGAAGAAAAGGGAAATAGCACAGAAGTAAAAGGAAAAGATCTTTCTAAAGGTGGGAAAAAAAAGTCAGACATGTCTAAACTGTTCAATTCAGGTATCTGATATTTGTCAGGCATTACTTGCAGATTCATCATTTCAGTCATGTAATATTAGGCATGCTCAGAGTGTAGTATAATATTAAAAGAGATTAAGAAATTCCACAAAATATAAGACATCCCTGCTGGCAATGATTCAACTACCCATTGAGAAGGAAAGTAAACATTTACAAACAGCATGTATCTACTCTAGTCTTTACCACTACAGCCCTAAGGAAACACAAGGAAAAGAAAATTTAGAATATTTTCAACATGACCTGTTTGAAAGATATTATATTTATATGCTTATCCCACATTTAATTCAGGAGCTACTGAGGACTTTTATTAATCAAATTAATTTACTATGCAATTAAAAAGCAAAAATAAATGTTTCTGTACATCAGAAACACACCTGCCCATATATGCATATAGAGTCAATTTAAAAAACAATGAACTATCTGTCCATAGGTAATATATGTCTCCAGAAACTTTCTTGATTTACTTTAGAAAGAAATTAGATGTAAGAAATTTGCTTGCTGGAGGAATGAGAGGGAATCAGACAGCAGCCTTCAATAGCAGATACAGCAGGCTGTGCCTTTTCCATGCCTCTGTGTTGTTCTGGTACTAATTGATTTGGGGTGATGTGCTGCTGAGGAGTGAGCATGAGCTAACTAAACATAATCAACACATGCTACATTTATTTCCTCATGGCTTCTCCCATTGTTACACTTTTTTTCAGCAGCTGACATGTATGATAATACATACATACAGTATGAAAACACCTACAACTGATTTAAAATTAGTAACTCCTTCGATCCCAGCACACCTTGAAAATTCTGGGTAAGTTTCTGAGAGGATGACCCACAGGCTGGTGGGAAGGGAAAGCATGTGCCATGACCTTGTGGAGCCAAGGCTATGCTGAAGACAGTGGCAGACCTACTGGGGCATGTTCTGCTGCTTAGAGACCAGTGAGAATCCCTTCATCCTCCCTGCTGCCACTACTGTTTTGGGAAAAACATTCCCCAGAACATGATTTTCCAGGAACCAGTGGAACACTCTGCTCTGCTGATGGGAGAGGTGCATCAGACTTCCAACCATTATGGAATCCTTGCATTTTTGACAGCACACATCATACTATTTGATCCCCACTGTGACCCCAGTTTATTGCAGTGTATGTATATGAGCCTGAACACTGTTTTCCACCAGGAGTACAATGGTTACTTTACTGAAAGGTTTTGTCCTTGTTTGTCAGCCGATAATGCACTGTGTACTTCCCCAAAAACCCAGCCCAGCACCTGTGAGACACAGGATGTTTGTATGTGTGGAGCTTCACGCAACCCCAAGGGTGTCACTTCTTCAGCATGTCTGCTTTCTTCCTGAGCATCTTGCTTTTCCTAATAGAAGAGGGAGAGGGAGTCATGCAGGCTGTGGGGTCTGAGAAAGAACATTAAAGGGACAAAGTGGATGAAGGTCAGACATGATGAATGGGGCTTGAAGTTTGGCATGATCCAAGACCACATTAGAAAATAAACTCTAGATTCAACCACTCAAAATCTGTTTGTATAACTGTTTTTTTTTTTTTCCAATAACAATTAATTTTCAAAGCTCTTGTGGGTAAAACCTTCAGACTCAGTTCCAGGGCCGTGAATTAAAACTAGCTCTAGTAAAGTGCCCAGAGTAATCATAAACTCACATCTGGAGTATATGCCAGCAAAATTTGACTGAGCAGATTCCTCCTCCTTTTAGTGTCAGAGGAGGAAGTGAAGAAGAATTGTTTGTCTTGAGTTTTTTTTTCTTTGACAGAAGCTCGCAAGACTGGTTTGGTAAATCAAGACTACAGAGAAGTTAGATAGGAATTTAATCATAATTGACACATAGATTGCAGTCTCTTTAAAGCAAAGTGATACATCATCTGCACTCATATATCATGTCATCCAACAATACCTGATACACATATCTAGGTAAATATCATTGGAAGACATTCTTCACATCCAGTTTTCTTGAAAGTGAGTTTTAAAAAATAATCTTTTCTGATACAGGTCCATATACTACAGGTCTACAGGTCTACATTCCACACATTAAAAGGTCAGACAGCTTTTAGGACCTAGATAAATGAATCGTAGAATAACTGGAAAAGGACCTTTGGAAGTCCCCTGGTCCAACTTTTAACTCAAAGTGGGGCTGGCTTTATAGTTTGAATGGTTTGTTCAGGGCCCTGTCTGGGACGGATGGATACCCTACAGACTTCCTGAAAAACCTGTTACAGAACAAAGACAGGTTTAAAAGTGTGTTTCCCTTGTTCCCTTTCTTGGGGAGAAATTGAAGTCCTTAGAGGAAAGTCAACTCCAGACTAGTCTTTCTTTAGAAGGAGAATAAAAGGGGACAAACACTAATGTGGACAAGATCAACACACCTTCAGTCTCTGTGCTTTCTGCTGTGGCTCTGTTCTGAAGAAGGTCTCTTTCCATGCATGCTATATATGATTTGCAGAGGCTTTATCTCAGTTACCAGCATCTGTTACAACAGTAAAATATAGAAACAGACCTTTCTTATTCTCACACCTTACAAGAACTGCCCCAGGTCACCCAAATAGACAGCAGCAGACAGAATTGAACCCAGTTTTCCTCAGTTACAGCACAGCTCAGTAACCATCACAGAGAGATCAGAGAGGGACAGACATAAAAATGGACAGACATTTCTTGAAGTTTTCCAGTCCAAAGAAATATAATTTTCTAATTTCTGCAGTAATTTTATGCAGCTTGTTCTGAAATGTGAAAGAATACTGGAAAAGTCAAGTTTCTATTCTTTGTTGAAAGCAAAGTGAGAAGTGGGCAAAGAAAGAAAACGTTGATGGAGAGAACAGCCATAAAAACAACCACTATGACTTGGAAACTATTTATGCACAGACATTTCCATATGCTCTGATACCTTGCAGATATGAAACTGAGACAATGCATATAAAGACATGCACTTTAAGCTTGTATACCTAAAGCTTCTCAGGCTCATTTTCCCTGATCTCCTTATTTGTGATTTATTTCTGAAGATTAAATTAAGTTTTTAAGTAAACAGTTGCAGTAACAAGCTAATCTGGGAACTATGTAACTCATTTCTCACTCTTATAGATAGGAAAAATATTCAATTAGTATTCTGTCCATGTTAATTTTTAATTTAAAGCCTTTAACCAAAGTACAATGGACTTTTGACATATAAATATTAAAAATTAAATTTCCTGAGTTCATTATCTGATAATTAGAACTAAATAACATCTTAACTGAGAGACAAACCCCACGCAAAGCAAGTCAGTTCCATTTAAGATTCCATTAGAAAAGTGTTTGAGCTAGTATGTAATGGACCATAAAATTTAATTTGGAAATGATATTACCAAAAATGATGGAACGATACCAGTCACAAAAGGACATGTAGGCAGCCCTCATCTTTTCATTTGGCATGATGTTCTCCTATTGATTCTGTAGAATCAGAAAGGAATTACTTAATATTGCACAGAATAACATATGTAGGGTTTTTCTCCTCTTCTCCAGCGCCTCGGTATTTAAAAGTCAGAATTGACCAGTGTAGCTCCATGTAATTACAAAGATTTCCTTATCTTAGCCTATTTGCTGAAGTCATCCTAAAGAAAGGGACCCCTAATCCATTGGCTGTCTCATATCTCATTTACATTGGTGGTAATCCCCGTCCTATCTCAGCATTTAGGTAATGACTTTGGGATTAAATTGCACTCCTTGCAATTCTTTACTTTCAAATCTCTACAACACATCAGCGGGCCCAGCTGAATGGGGCTGTCAGAGGGTTGGAAATGCAGCCAGGGAGGTAAGGCCTCCGACTTCAGAGTGAAATTAACTTTCTCCATAATAAGACCTTAAGAAAAGAAAACCTTGACTCCGTGTTGCAAAGTATTTTGGGACGCTATAAAAAGATGCTGGGATTAAGTTATACTAAGCTCTCCAAACAAGGGTATTTAGCTATTTTTTTTTTGCTGCATTTATAGCTAAGGTGGGTTTAGTAAGTGATTTGCAGATAGTTATCAGTTGAAAAGACCTGCAAATGTTGGGTGTATCTTTAATTTTGCTTTTTGAAAAACTCTTAACCTTACTGCTCCATACCACCAGGATCACGGCTTTCAATTTTATTTAATTTTTCATGTTCTCTGAGAAAAAAAATCTGTTTGTTATGGCCTAATACTGAAAATGAAAATCAATTAATTGGAAAATTAACAACTTGGGAAAATTCAATTGGATATCGAAGTACATTCAAATTCAAGTGGATATCTAAGTACATTTCTAATTTTAAGCATGGGAATAATTTCACTAAAATTAAGGAGTAGTGAAATGTATTCAAAATTAAATATCTATTTAAATGTTGATTGGTTTGAATCTTATTAAATTTAGGCTTCAATAAGAAATTTTTCAAGAGTTGTCTGTTTTTATCTGTTGCAATAAACCATAGTTGTGTAAAATACATATCTATATTGGTGGGGAAGCTAAATTATATATATCATTACAGCTATGTTATGAATATTAATATAGATAGTGTCATGTGCAGGTGTTGCTGCATAAAGCTCTGTTACAGAAAGGTATTTTTATTTGCTGAACTTAATGTTTCTAAGTCCTTAAGCCACTTTGCTTTTCAAAAATCTATTTATTCACCTTGTATCTTTTAAACTTCAGCTGTTTCCAAGACTTGGAGAACACCTTGTTTTGTTAGATTAAGATCCTTTCAGCTGATTCACCAAGGTGCTGTAATGCACCAGATATCAAATGAGGGACCTGTCTTTTAGCTAGATTGAATCCATTTAGATGGATTGTGATGCAGTAGAGAAGGCTATGGCTTTTTGGCCAAAGCATCAGTTTGATCATTTCAGAGTGAGGGGAAGTTTGCCAGAAATTCAAAAAAAATCTGCCATAGGGCCTCTTTTATTCTCATTAATTAACCACTAAGAGATAATAATAGCCTTACAATGTGATAGTGAATTAACTCCTGGAAATATTATTTCAAATCATCACTTTTCAGCAACTCAGAGCTGTCTAGGAACCACAGATACATTGTTTAAAAACTAATTCTTTAAATATGAAATCAAATTTTTTGCCATACACACTGCTCAGAGGCAGCATTAACAAACACCACAGGTAATTACTAAGCAGTTACATTCCATCAAGACAACGCAGAAAGGCAATGCAAGGAATTTAATAGCAAGCACTATTAAAATTTAATTAAACTTATGCTTGTTTACACTCTTGGTATTTTTACAACAGCCTGTAACCCCTATGCTGAGGTTTCTGAAATTTGTGACTGTCACAGATTCCGTGCTGTAAACAGGGCTAAGTAGCCCTCATGTCACACCTCCAGTATGGCACCTTAACCCCACCCAGATACCATAAGGAGCTGGGGCACAGCATAAACTCTGAATGGGGGATTTTGTATTCTCTACCAGCCCCTTGCAATGGCATTTTTTACCTGGAAAAGGAGGGGATTTGCCATCCCAACACACCAGGAAAAGGAAGTGCTTCAGTTGCAATGGAAGCTGCATTCTCTGATGGTTGCCAGGACCTGGGCTCGTAAGTCAGGAGCTGGACAAGCACCAAGGCATTTTGGGTTATAAGATCATTCATGCTGAATTAACTGCCTGCTTCCAGAACCTCAAAGGTATATGAACATCAGCCTCTCATATCTAGAACAAAAATATTCAAGGTTTTGATATTTATGTGCTTTTGAAGAGTATGTCCTTTACCTGGTATAAAAATGACCTTCCCACTGTGAAACAAAAGCAGAGCTTAAGTGTTTAAGCTCATCTTACCAGCTGTTGTAAAACTAAACTCACATGTGTGTACTAGAATGGTGAATATCTGCAAGATGAGAAATTTTTTTTTTTCTGCAAACAATATTTGAAAGCAGATTGTTCAAAGGCACACCTAAGACAATGTGCAAAGGCAACTATCACTTCTGCTGCCAGCCCTGGAGATAACAGAAAGCATTAAGCACATAATGCCTCAAGAGTGCTGCACTAGGAGTGTTTAGCCCATCTCACACGTCTCCTTGCAGCCTTTTTCATACTCTTGGCTCTGTGGTTCAGCTCAGTTGTATCCAGTGATGAGTGATAATCAGAAGCCCTCCTCCTGCCATTCTCCAGGACGATACGGAAATTAATTCTTGTACACTGTGCATTGCATACACCAAAGGAAGTTGACCCTATCAATTTACATACACTATAGGGGCCTGCTATCACACTGCAGCCAGCAAACAGCTTCTCTTATCTAGGAAAGACCCTCATTTGTTATTTCTTGCTGAATACACCCACTCCCATTATTTCTGTAATTCTTTGCAATAATAGACCTTACCCTAATGAAACCTGCATTATGAGAAGGTTATAGTCCTGACCCAAAGACGATTAGCTCTGTGCTCCATTATTGCTACATATGTAATTGTATAATTGATTTTAAAATTTACTTTTGTGTCCCCAAATCATAAAGGGAGCAGCCCATTAAGGGGGAGAAATATAATTAATATATCTATTAAAGAGGGGAAGGATATTATTGCAATTTTAGGATTATGCAGTAAATGTCCACATAAAACTAAGGAAGAAACACAAAAGTTGAGATTCTCATCATACTTCACTTGAGGTAACATGTGCAAAGGATGTGAGTTTTCAGTGCACAACAAACTCAGGCTCAGACACAGCTCTGAAAGATGGGCCTGGTAAGCTGAGACCTAATTTTATACACAACTCCATGAAGCCAAGGGTAGAGTATTATGCAGGCCTGGGCCTTTATTAGTCTAATGTCATGCTAATGAAACCATGAAAATCTTTGTTTCCACATTATTTACTTCTATGCATATGCTTTACAATGCATCAAATACATAAAGGTTATTCCTCTCAGTCAATAAGACACATGTTAGATAATTGACAACTTGTGTTTAAATAACAAAATCTAAATAAATAAAAACATACACAATGAGCACCATATATTTTTAACTCAAGATTATTTTTCCCTCGTTTGCACCTAGCCCTTAATGTCTAATTAACTGACAGTTTCCTGTCATCTAAAGGATTTGAGGCACACAGATCCCTGCATTTTCTCAGCTGTTAAGGTGGGGACATTCTCTTTTCAGACCAAGCTTTGTGCTGCCCTAAGAATTCTGCATGTGCGAGCCTACCATGAAATGTGGGCTTTCACCACTCAGCAGTCCTGTTGTCACTTGCACCAGAGTGGCACCCAAGACTAGACTGGAACCACTCAAGCCAGGGCAGTTTTTGCCCTCAGAGCTCACACTGCAGCAGAAAAGAGGAACTTGTCAGTGGGGAGGTGGGAGAGAAGAGACCTGGTGGTGAAGCTGGCCAGGGCTGCTTCTCTATTGCTCCCCAAGGAGCTACACAGGGGAAATTCAGCTGGCTTGGACACAGCTGGCCTAGACACATTCCTTGTGGACTCACCTGGTGCCACAAATGTCATTTTGATGGCCTTCATCATAGTTTCTTGCGCTCACCCTGTAGCAACAGCCTAGCACCTCACGCCTGAGCTGCTGCAGCAGAACAGAGCCCTCAGTAAAGGCTCATTTTCTTCAGTCAAAATGCAGCCATAAGTCCCACATGCTCTCCTGATGCTGCTCCAGATGGCCTCTTGGGTCTGGTACCAGAGCTGACAGCCACCAGCAGCTTCTCCGAGGATGCCTGAAACAGCCCCAGTCTTTGGGGATGGCTGGGTTGTGTGCCAAGCAACTTCCTGAAGAAACCAGTGACCTTCTGCCAAGAAGGCTGATGACTCTGAGGGTGATACCTATCACACCATGGCTTGGTGTCGAAGGCAGGCACTGTGTCTACACTACAAAGTGTGCCCTGGAGTCTAGGACCATCCCAAAAATGCTCTGTGCTCTACACCTACAAAAGAAAACTTACAGCTCCTAAATCAGTGGAATCATTGCCAGTAACTTCTGCCTCACCTGGGTCTGGCTGAAAGATATGTTCAGGAGTCAGAGCTTTTCTCCATTGTTAGACAAGTTCATATTCCCACTCAGAAATACTCATCAGAGAACCATTTTACATGGAAATGCCACTATTGGATTTGTGAGATACGTTAAGGAGAAGGCAGTTGTGCAATTTGCACACAAAGTGGTTGGAATTGATCTAAAACAAACCTTTAACTTTCAAACTGGTTTAAGTGGGGAAAGGACCACTGGATAATTACATCATTTAACACATTGATTGTCTACAAGTCAATTCTAATGATTTCAGAAATAGAGGGTATTGTGCTTTCCTCATTTTTAAGGAAAGATTTTTGCTCTGTGCAGAGGAGTAAATGGTGAATTTTTTAGAAGAGACAATGTAGAAGAGCTGCAGAAAACAAAAGTTTCATTATGCCAAACAAGGCTTATTTCACAAAAGGTAAAAAAAAAATCAATGGGACACAATTAAACTAGGTGCATCTCCCCTAACAGTACAACAAAGTATAAGAAATCTAAATGATTTGTGTGTATTCAGAATACAGAATTAAAGAGGTAGTTTATATCATTAGTCTGACCACATCTATTTTACTTTGAAGTTATGCATCCTCTCTGTTATGTTTGGTCATTGTCACGTGATCATTAATTAAGAGTTGCCACAGTCAAAACCCTAAGATTAAATTTTCTTTTTTTTTTCCTAGTTACTTGTACAATACTCTATTAATCAGAACACAAAATACACAATCATGTAAAAGGACACTGATGTTTAGTATTGATGTAAGACTTCAGACCATTGGAGGGCAAACTCTTCCTTTTATTCAGAAGACAGGCCAAGTGGGATTCTTTGAACACACAGTGGAAAACTGAATTTTAGCCTCAGATCTCAAGACACTTAGAACCTACTGTAAGAAAACTTGCATTCATTTAACTGAAGGAAAGGTCTTAAATCAATTTAGTCACACCACTGCAAGTCCACGTGGACAATATTAAATCAATTTGAACCCGGCTTATTTCAATTGGGCTTAATTCAGAAAGGAATCTATTTAAGCTGAAGCAGTATATGCAGGGTTTAAGAGTTTGTGTAAGAGTTTGCACAAAGGCATTTGCAATAGTTTAAGTAAATCAGCTTGGGAAGTAACTTCGGGTTCTGTCACATTTAGAGCACTTCAACAACACAGAAACACTGTAGCTCTGAACTTCCACTTTAAGGATACCAGAGAAATTTTCCTTCTTAATGGTACAATAGTTTGGCAGAATGGTAGTTTCATTCCTGGTAAAAAATTGTTGTTAAGCCTTAATTCAGGTTTTTGTCACAAAATTGGGGATGGGGGGGTTATCTCTACATCATTACATCATACATCAAGAATAAGATGATGTAAAGTGGTTATTGAGTCATGCAGCCTCCTCATTCTGCCAAAGCACAGCTGCGAGTGGTTAACAGAGGTTAGCTGGGATTCTCACAGTATTTCTTGGATAAGATAGCATCTTACTGTGGGATGTGCCCATGGGGAGGACAGTGTGGGAATGCCATGGGAAACTACAGTCGTTTAGCATAAGGCATTTCCCCAGAGTCCTCTGCCCCCCAGTGCAAATGAGCACATGCCCATCACCTGTCCGATTGTGGTTGTCATCTCCCCAGGTTCTGGAAAGTTCCCCATTCTCGTTGTTTCTAATGGTTCCCTCTGTAAACCACTCCTTCCCTTTCCCCTCATTGGCCCAGTTTATGTTACCCCATCCCTTACACCCTCTTCCCATTGGATCATTTGTACCCTAGTTACTCCTTCCCTCCCCAGTTATATCCTCTGGCCCCTCCTTCCCTGGGCTCGCGGAGTCTGCCTCCCCTGAGTGTGGTTGTCTCCCTGCTCCTATTTCTGCCTCCCTACTCCTTCGATCAATCCTGAATAAACCCGCTCGGATTCCAGCAGCTCAAGGGTCCTTCCATCTTCCTGGTGGGGACTTTAATGACGCTATCCAGGCACCCATTGACAGCCAACTGAGGGTCACCCTGCGGCACTCGGTCCAGGGTAGCCTATATCTTACTGTAAGAAGAGCAGCAATGACATCAGTGAAATTCTTAGCATAGAAGGTACTTCTAGGAATCAATAGGAATGTGAGATGCTGGGTTGTTTTTCTATTAAAATGGTATAAGTTTTTGCAGCACAAATATGTCCCAGTTCATTAGGGGGAACAATTACTCTCCAGCACCTGTCTCCTGTGGAGCTGTACATATTCAGACAAGCAGTCAGCTACCACCACCGAGACAGCAGAGCTTCTTTGAACCAAGGCAGGTTTTGTCAGAGTATAGTTAGATGTTCCTTTAGGTACTGGAAAAAAAAAAGTCACCATTTACTTTCAGAACTTGTACCTGGCATGTTTAAATCTTTCTTTCAAAAATAATTATGCTTCTATCAAAAATCCAGCTTTCTTGGTAGGAAATGAATTGAGACTACCTGTTTCTAATTTGGCAGTAGGATCTGACCTTGTTGAAGCAATCAAAAGAATTTCAGATAAACAGAAAATAGGAGTTGTTGCTTCACATCATAAGACCTTATCTCTCTCTTTGTCCATCTTTTTGCTCTATGTATATAACTCAGAGGTTTGAATTGTTCTAACAGAGGAGGTCTTTGTGCTATTGGCATAAAGATGAACTTCTCTGTTGCTCACATTGCCAATCCATTTGCTTCAAGCAAAAATAAGAGTTCACTTTCCTAAAAAAATCTGTGGTAAGGCCATGATGTGGCAGAGTAGAAAACAGAGAATGTGTGACAGACAGCAAGAATCCTAAGTTAAGGATCTTCTGCTTAAAGAGTATATAAATCCTCCTTTTGTGATATTCTTTGCCATGGACAACAGTGTTTCTGTCTCATGTAGCTGGAAAAGCTTTACTTTATTTGTAGGTTCAGTGCTGTTTTCAAAGGAGCGCTTTCAGAGGAGCACATCAGATGCTGAGGGAGCATCCTCACCCATGAAGAGGCTTGAATAGGGGGAATGACACTCTGCACTCAGCAGTTGCTTGCAACAAGGGTCAAAGGCTTCACTCAAAGGCACCAAGTAATTCCTATGCTTCAAAAACCATCCCTCAAACTGTACAGAAAATATGACAGTGGAGCATTTTTTCAGCTGGAGCTCAGGATCTCAGACAAGGTTATTGAGAGACGCTTAGCAGAAAGTTTCCTATCCCAATATGTGGAAGTTCTTGGCAAAAAACCCACTATGACACCATAAATTTAAGACCCGCAAGACATTCCAACAAAAGGATTTTGGTACTGCTGCCTGTTGTTTTTGCTGACTGACTGTAAAGCCTTTTCCAGGGCCTCAGCAGCAGCAAACTTCAGTGTCGTTAGGACTGTGCAACTGCTAATAAATTGCCTGGCACCAACCTTCAGTATTTTCTTGCCTCAACCATCTGCAAACCCTTGCAAGTCTAGCTTTGCTCTGCCAGTACTGGAAATGCATCCACCTGCAATTTAGCCCATTTTTTAAAACGAGGAAAAGACCCCTACCCACATCATCTCCATCCAATTTTCATTCCAACCTGGACAACCTGACAGCAATGTGGTAGGAATTTGTGCACTGATGCTACAGCCATTCTCTCTATCAATACTGAAATGTCAGTAGGAAACATGTTTGCAGAGGTGACAACATTATCTGGGTACTGACAGATTCTGCCTTGTGGATGTGGCCAATGAAACAAACCAACAGCAGGGAGAAGGAGTAAGCTGTAAGCAGCACAAGAAAGTGGCAAATACTACAGAAAAAGGTATTATCCCTTTTGTCCCAAATAACAAATGGAGACAGCAGAAATTCTACATTCTTCATCTTATCAATGTGGAAAAACACAGACAGTCACAGCTATTACACATAGTATTATAGGAAGGCAAGAAGACATATATTTCTTCTGAAACTCATCAGATAATTTCAGTAAATCACTTGTCAAAATATTTTTGAAAAGTGAAGTTTTATGGAACTGTTTTTTTTTGCTTATGTTAAAGCAAAAGAATAGAAAAATACATTAAATAAACTGAGATGCTTAATCATGGAGACAAAACTGAAGAAGATTATTCTGCCTTAAAAATAGAGCTGCAACTTGGAAGTGCATTTTTAGAAGTGATTTTATTACAAATTGTTCTATCAAGAAATATAATGAAAATTATGAGGAAGCATATACATTAGTCAGTGATCAAAATGGTTATAGAGAGTCTGTAAAGGTGAGCAATTTAGCAAGAGTTGAATTGTCTTACAGAGAAAAGTTGTGATGAAACCATTCTCCTACCATTGCTTGGCCATCAATCACTTAGAGCAGCCACTGTGTGGTGGGAGAACCTTCTGCTTCAGGCCATCTGAGAGCCCAGACCCTTAAAATGGATAGTTTAGAATGTTCTAACTGTACTGGTTTGGTGGTCCCAAAGATTTCTCTTTGCCCATGGAAGAGCATGGATAACTGTACCAGGCCTGCCATGGATCATTGGTCTCTGTTCTCAGGGTGCAGGGAATGTTTCAAACTTTTTGTTCTCTTTTGCTTTGTGAAACCCATTCACGTGAGCAGGTCCTAATAGCCAGATCCTACAAAATGTGCTAAGCACCCATGATCCAAAATACAGATCTCCAGAAACTCTGGAAAGGCATCCAACATGGGGCTTTTGGGGGAATCCCAAAATCTTGGAAAATCTGCAAAATCAGAAACTAGGGCAGGCAAAATTCAAACCCATGAGGATGCAGAGAAAACAATACAATTTAATGAGAGTGAAATAGGTAAAATTTAGAGGAAGGCCAGATAAACAGGGTGCTGAAAAATGTCTTAAGAACAATTAGATACTACATCCTTTTTATCATCTGACAACTAGCACCTCTTTGGTCTACAATTGTATCCACTCTTTGGTCAAAAAATCTCCAACAACAAATACAATTACTGAAAAGCAAAAAAACCCCACCCAAACCCAGAAGTCTCCCCTTTCTTCAGCCCAACCCTCTGCAGGCTACATGTCACATCTGGCTCCTCTGGTCTGAACTGGCATTGGGCTTTTCTTCTCCCCAAATATTTGCATGAAATGTAGGATACCTGTACCTGGAACATCGCTGTGCAGCATGTGAAACTACCTTGAAATAAAATGGCATCTGTGTTTCACCTTGCAAGAGAAAGAGCTTTATTCTAAGCCAAGTCCATCTATTTGTGCAGCCACTCGGACATCTCTAACAGCACCAGTACTTGAAATACATGGAGACAAACCCTATTTTGTTTTGTTGTTGCATGGACCAAAAAAACCCCAAATTCCTAAAAGGCATTACTACTATCAGGAAAATTTACATTAAGAGCCATTGATAACATTTAACAAACACCTTTTAGACAAACTCTCTAAGTAATGTATCTCTCCAGTTTGTATTTGCAGGCAACCTGAATGCCTTTTCCTACCTGAGCAAGTTCTGGGGGTGCACTTGCAAAATTAAACTGTTGTAGATGTTTGTACTTGCTACATTAAACAGGTTTTGATAAGGAAGAGCAGCAAAGACTGCTTGAATTTCAGCTCTACTAGTTCAGCTGGGTAGGCTGAAGAATTATCACTTTATGCCCAGAACACTTCTCCAATAAATGCAGTTCAGATTAGATGCTTTCGTGCACTTGAATTATTTAGTCCTATTTTTGCAAATCAAGTCCTAAAATCTTAGAAATGCAAAATTTATTAGATAGGTTAAAAAAAAAAAAAAAAAAAAAAAAAAAAAAAAGAAACACCACACAAGGATCTATTTCTTACATCAAGCTTAGAAACACATTTGCTACTTCTCTCTGGTGAGCACCCTAGGCACAGCAAACCTATGCATTGACACCATCAATTATTGACACCAATGAGCACTTGCTCACCTGAGCAGTCACAACAGGGGGAAGGAAGGCCATCATATTGTTCCTCCAGGCACTGTCCCTTGGTGCTCAAAGGTGTCACATCTCCCAGCCCCTCATGTTGCTTGCTTCAGTTTGACATGCACTGGTGTAGGATAATGTATTTCTCACAAAAGGATTTGGTGAGAGCCTGATTGAATCAAACACATTCCACTCAAAGCTCAGAGTCACTGTAAAAAGAGAACCAATGGCAAGGATCTATAATTATTTAGTTTTACATTTGCAATCTGTATTCCTGCTATTTTTGCTCTCCAGCTCTTGGAAAGCAGTGGTGCCATTCAGGGGTGATTCCCCACACCCTCTCCTTTCCCCCCCCCAGGGCTTGCATATGCTTGACACTACTTGGAAAACTGACTAACAGGGTGTTCACTTTTACCAGGCCATTAATTGATAACACTTAATTAATCTGCCGTGTGAGAGATCAAATGCAGATTGTGTCCCACAACCAGCAACATATATTGACTTTGTTATTCCAATTATGTGTCTGACCAGAACAGCCCTTTGGTATAAGACTTAACCTTTGAATCACCCTCAGCACAGAACTAGATCAGCTGCTGGGGATCTGACCTGCAAAAGACCTTGACACTGCCAGAGCTCTCTATGTGCTTGAAAATGTTCCACCTTGTGCTTGTCATAGCCGTGTTCCTGTTGTCATTTGCAATTACATTTGCATGTTGGACACAATTCTCCGATAAGCAGCTGATAATTAGCAGGAAGCTCTGATTACAATTTGCTGCTTCACATTGGCACACATTTTTGTTTATTTTGCTGTGTGGCATTGGATTTTTTTTTTCTTTAAAGAATGCCCAGAAAAGAGCAATTAGTTTCAGCAGCAATTGGGTAAATGCAGCAGACAAAGAGAGCAAATTGCCTTTAGCAGACAATTTATAAATCAGCTGTAGATTTCCAACTCAGTTAGATTTCCAACTCAGTTTTTATTTTTGTTTCTGTGGGTTATCTTCCACTAAATTAATGTGCAACATCTTCAGAGGCAGTTTTGGTGTCATTTACTATAACAAAACATAATTAAAAATATATTAATCAGATTTCCTGTGGCTTTCTACAAGAACAGTGAATAGCAGCAGCATGTCGAGGAGTAGCAATTGACCTTCTCTATCCACTAATTTTGTGACTTAAAATCCATGTTTCTTCTCCCATAGAAGTCAGCATAAAATCTAGAGCAGACATTTCCAAAACTGCGTAGCAAATCTTAGTTAACATCCACCTGCCATGAGCATTACATACCATTTTGTCAGACATGGATCTGACCAGGATACGGATGGCTATTTTATGGTGCAATTTTCTGTAATGCAGCTTTTCTCCAGTAACACCCTTTCCAACCAGAGGTAGAAGTTAGCGTGCAAATGTGACAATGAATTGCACAAAGATGAATTCTTCAGAAAAGAACCCAAAGGACTGTAATACTTTTTTTAAGAAAAAAGATCATAATATTATTATCATCATTAGAGCATAGAACTTAGCAATATTACTTGCTGGCATAGGAGGGGGAAAGAAAGGGGGAAAGGTAGGTCAGAGGCAGCTATAAATAACAAAAACCACAGAGAATGAGACCATCTCAGGTCCTCCATCTTGTCTATTATTACAAACTAGTGTGAAGTAAAACTGCTCATGGTTCTGACTGCACTGATGCAAAACCACTGAGGTAGCTCTAAACTCAGATAAGTCTGAAAATTTTAACAGAGAGACTTATGAATTTGAAGTTGCTTTAAGAAGGCAGAGTATCAATCTGTTGTATTAGCAAATAAAAATATGGTGAGTCCAATACCTAGACTGTAATTTGAATCGAGGTTTATTTTTAATAAACACCAGGAGGGGTAGCTGGTCCAAAAGATTAATGAATGGGGCTCTTATCTCTAGGTGGGTGCATTTTAAACAGGGTTCAATAAATTACTAATTTCTATGCAATGCCCCTACATAAGAAACAACTATCAAACTGTTTTATTTTCCTGATTAAATGTCACAGGGTTCTAATAATGAAAATCACCAAAGGTAGAAGCTAACAATAACTCACATGTACAGTGATGGCCTTGGAAACATTTTGTTTACAAAGTACTAACCAAGACAACTACTTTTCTTACTCTTTCCATAAAATTCAGTGGAGTCTTGAACTTTTACCTGACTGGGTAACTTGGCAAGCAGCAGAGCTGTGCAGAAGAAATGCCTACAGAAGGTACTGCCTGAAATTACCAGTATGGTCTCCAAAAGCCTTATAAATCCACTGCAGGATGAACCCCCTGAGAAACACTCCTAATATTGGGGTGAATCTTCAACCCTCAGCCTTCTAGTTGAGGTACAGAACTGCTACCAAATGAACCAAAGGCAAATGAGAAACGTTCAAAGATAAATGAATATACGCCAAGGCTTATGTGTGCTATCAAGCAATAAATACACTAGGAGTAGGAAGTGCAAAAAGTAATTAAGGTTAAGAAAGAGGCATATGCAAGCTATAAAACATTAGATAGAGAGGAGGACTAGAAAGATTGCAGAAGGAAGTTAAGAGAGTGTAAAGAGAAAAATTAATACAAGAGGCATAGACAGAAGGGGAGATTGCATGAGAGGTTAAAACAAATAAGAAGATAACTTTCAACTCTGTAAGGCTCAGAAGTAAGAAGTTGGGAAAGTGTCTCTAGGAGATGGCAGAGAAATTTTATTCTGAAAAGCAGACACTGTGCTAAAGCAGATCAAAATAAAGTATATCTAGCTTCACATTTGGACTTTCCATGTGGATTCTTGTGGTATTAATACACAAATCTTAGATAAAATTGTGCAGCTTCCACAAAGAGCTGCAAATTGACCAACCTACATATACCTTATGTTATATTATGATATTATTGGTTGTCCTTTGTAAGGACAAATGACAAACTCCATTTGGTGTGAAACCACATTTAGTGGGGTAGCTTAAAGTGTTTGGAAGGATGTCAAGAGACAAGGTTCAAGAGAAAAAGTCCTGGGCGGAATGGCAAAAGCAAAAGTATCTTTTCTTTCTGGCAGTAATGGGAAAGGGGTGGTGGTGTGAAAGTTAATTCCCCTGTAAATTGCATTTCCCTCCCCACCATGTGGGATTTTAATTCTTAGTATTTCCTATGTAAATATTTTTTTTTGAGTATTTACATTGAACAGTGTTAAAGCACATCACTTACCAAAGTTTGAAAAATACAGCTAACAGGGTACATACTTGTACCTGTACAGTGGTGGAGATGGCAGCACTACCTGTTCAGCTGGGGCCTGGGTGATGAATCCAAGGGAAAGGTTGGAAAAGGCTGCAAATGGCTTCCTCCTGCTTCTCATTACATCTGACCACTTAAAAAAGAAAGTGACTGTAAATTCTAATACAGCCTAGTCACCTTTGGCACTAGGCTGAGGAAATGAGACTTCACTGAGACAGAAGACCCCCACAAAAAAGTGTGAAAAATTGAAATGACAAGGTTGTGTTGATAGCTTGTTGAATAAATGAAGGGAATGAATTGAAATTTACATTTATATAGCACCATTCATCTACACTGTATCACTCAGGACTGAGGAGTTGGTGGAAGGCTTACTTTGCCAGCACAGCTGCACTGGGGAATGAAGTAGAAATGGCCCAAACATAATTTTCCCAGAACTAGACCTACAAAAGCAGTGGAGAAGGGTGAAGAACCTGTGTAAAGCTTAAAAGGGGTGGCAGCCAGGGAACAAAAAGTAGAGAACTTCGTGCATGGAAGGTTAGGAGGTGAGAAAGGTACTGTATATTATTTTTAAGTTTAGATCATGATTGCAGGAATGAAACAAAGAAAAAAAAATCTAACCCGTTCATCTGTTCCAATCCAGGAACACCACCATTTCTCACACTAAGAAAGTGAAACCCTGCAGATATGGGGATTCAATAACTCAGCTGTTGCATTGTTACCAGTCCTTACAGTTAGAAAGTTCTTTCTAAAGTAAATCTTAAATTTTCTTCAGTTCATTTAAGTCTATTACTTCCAAATCAATTCTTGCTGAGCACGAGGTTCAACAGAAGAAATCGATCACGGTGCTCTTGATAACAGCTTTTTATATACTGAATAGTGGAATCACGTTCCTGTTGGTCCATGGTACAGCTAAAGTGTGGCTCAGCACTTATCTCTGACCCTCATTTTTCCTACATATAATGTTACTATTAAAATACCAGAATACAGCACTCTTTCAGACTCTAAACTTAAACATTTTCCACATATGTTTGATTCATGTAGGTAATTGTCTGTTGGATGTTTGTGAGACAGGCTAGCAATTACTACTGTACACTCCTGATCTCTTGTGCACAAGGAGAATTTGCCAAAATGACATTTACATACCTGTGGACCTCACAAGTTATTTACCTAGTTCATCCTCCAGGGTCCTAGAGGGGAGCTCACCTCCAAGCTATTCTTTCATCCATCTTTGATGGCAAATCCCAAGTCATCTCATGCTGATGCTGCCACAAATCTCCTTTCTTTGAGCATTTGCCTACTAAAAATTAAATGCCTTAAAAGCAGCAAAAGAACATCTACAAGGCAAAAAAGGTGACTGTTGCACTGCTACCACTTGCTGGTGCAATAGAGTTGGTTGAATTCCTGCATCATTCAGTGGTCAATAAAGTCATTCTTCCAAATGCAGCAGAACACAGAGAACATAGAGCTTGTTGCATTTTTCAAATAGGAAATTCTGAATTTTAGGGCTAATTGGGAAATAGCTTGACCAGTATGTCTGATATGTACATGCAGCAAAACGTTCTCCTTTCCTTGCACCAAAAGTCATACAAGTCAGCCCCAAAATAATAAGATTTTAAAACGGTCCACAATGCTGCAAAAATAAGTTGTGGGGTTTTTTGTGGTGACATTTTTAACTGACCAAATACAGGTTAAAAAAGCAAGTTGCATAACTTACACAAGATATATCATCCCATATCTGCTACATGCTGAAGGCCCAATCCCACATGAACTGGACATGCAGACATGCACATTTTCAAAGCACTTTCTCCCACATTTCCTTCTCCCATACTCTCCTCTCACCTACCACAGTGATTTCCTGACACCTATTCCCTGACCATCCTTATCCTTCAGCTCCTACCCTTTGGCTTTCAGGGTTGATGTGCAGGCCCCCTTTCAGCCTCCAACCTACAAACCAGCTCAGGCTACTGTCCCACTTCCCCACGGAGCACTCATGTCCAGAGGGTTTTGTGAGTTGGAACATTTCTGACATATCTCTTTTCTTGGTGGTGGTGATGGGTATCCTGTGCCTCCTGATTTCAGCTCTGCCCCTGCATCAGAGCAAGCAAAGGCAGCCAGGGCTGCTCCTGAGAGCATTCCAGGCTGCAGCCCATGAACAGCCTGGTGAGGAACTGTGCAATGCAAAAAAGCACCAGTGCTGGTACCATTAAACCCCTTTCTTGTGGTTCCTTTTACCCAGATGAAAACACTACTAATTCACAGGTACTAGTTAATTCACCATTCTTAACAGTCTTAGAATACATAAAGATTCATTTTACCATTATAATGTTCTTAATATAGATATTTTGCACAACAATGGCAGGTCCTTGTTCCTCAGCATTAACTTCTATGTGTAATAATGTAGAGAAGACAGTTTTGCTTAAGTGATTAATACTTTGCTTCAGGTGATAAATTTCCACTTTTAAAGAATTAAATTCCTAAAGATAAAGATTTTAAGACTTAAATTACTAAAAGTTCACATTTTATTTTATTGTAAAAATAAACTCAGAAAAGACCTGTGACTTCCCACCTGGCCTCAGACCTGACGTGCCTTACAGGTGGGTTCTGCTGATGCTTCTGGCAGAGACACTTCTATGTGATACCAAGGAATACACTCAGTTTTGCTGAAAAGAAAAGGAGACAGCAAACCTTCCTTTCTCCTGAACTTTCCTTAACTTTGCAAGTGCTTTCAATTAGCTCACAGTGAAATGGGGCCAGGTTTGCAGGCAGAGATAAATATTGAAGATTACAATAGCTCAGAAAGTAATAATACAAATAAGGATCTTTGCTGAAGCAGGATTTAAATAAGTAACAATGTTACTGTTGCTCTGGAGGTGAAACCAGAGATGGGAGAAAAATGTTAAACTGAACTTCAAGAGTAGGTCAAATGTTTTCCATCTTGAGAGCAGACTCATGGCCTGAGATACAAACTGTTGGGGTAACATACTCATATTGAGAAAACATATCCAGAAGAGGAAAATCCGTGTGTATAGAAATCAAATTTTGGAAACTATAGTGCAACATTAAGCAGAAAGAGTCAACAGACAAAGAGCAGAGGGTTAAAGGACTAAAGAATATGAAGAATTGTGTTGAGCATACATAGTCCATACTCACAGAATAATTAAGGTTGGAAAAGATATTTAAGATCCTCAGGTTCAACCATTAACCCACTGCCAAGGGCACCACTAAACCATGTCCCTAAACACAACAGATACATATCTTTTAAATACTTCCAGGAATGGTGACTCCACTACTTCCCTGGATGCATATTACTTCAAGACATACTGGAAAGAAGAGGCAAAAGAAGAAACTTGAGTGGATGTCAAGGGAGGGAGGTTTGAAAAGTGAGCAAGCTGTCTTAAACTCACCATTAGAAATTTAAAAGGATGCCACCTTGGAGTGAGGACAGAATCAAGAGGAATATAGCACTTATTAGTGATGCCAGAACCTCTCCAGAGGTACAACTGGCTGGAAAAGAAGATTTATTTCCTCACATCAGAAATGGGGAAATTATTTGCTGCTTTGAGGAGGAGCAGTGAATAGAAACCAAGTAGAAAGCTGGCAAGACATTTGAGTGGGAGTAAAACTGAGACTTGGAGATAGAATACTGGTTATTCAGGGACAGACAGACTTTCCTCTTGGCCTAGTTCCCTGGGATAATGTCATTCTGAGCAAATGTAAGCAAGGTAGCTTTGGGAAATTTGAGGTGGCTGATGAGAAAGGAATATTTTGTACCAACCACCAGTACCAAGAATCCCCGCAGATAAGTGGGTGAGATCTTATAAAAAGCCTTAGATAGCCAGGTACTGAGAAAGAGGCAGAAATAAAACGTCTGAGGATTAATAGTGTCAAGGAAAAAACAGACACAAATCCAAAAGCAGATCGTTGGAGTAGGAAGAAAGAGGGCTACAGTGCTAGGCTGGGGGAAACTTCTAGGCCTAGGCATGGACAGCTTGTTAGACAAAGCTCTCAGGCATCTCGTGAAAATTATAACATCTGTATGTTCATCTGGCATTAAACTGAGCTTCCAGTTGTTCTTCTACCATCATTTCTTCTGGGGACATCTGAAAGTGTCCTGGACCTACCTGGTTTGTGCTCAGAAGTGAGAGCACAGATGCTGCACCAGATGTAAAAGACTGAAATTTATTCATTAAGAGCAAAGGAGAGTTTGAGCTGTAGACAAGGAACTAAATGGTGTTGAAGGTTCAGCAGGGGAGATAGAAAAGTCATTAAATACAGAAAATGTAAATTAGGAATGTGGGTATGTTTTATAGAGAGAAAGGAGCAAGGAAATTGGAGGCCTGGGGAAAGCACAGATAAGCTGAATAAACAAAATATAAGGAGCTATTGTGGTAGTCATGCGCCTGCACAAAAGAAAAATGCTCTTCCAAAAAATAGATTCCCTATTAAGTGATTTTGCTTGATTTTTTCATGCCACTCATGAGTTATCAATCTCCCCACCCATAAAGACAAATGTTGTATCGGCCCTAACCCATCAGCTATTCTCAATTTATCACCATTTAATATATATTAAAATGCTCTTACCTCTGATTGCAAAAACAAGCAAAATAAGGCAACATAAATCAAAAAGAAAGGGAAAGAGAGACGAGGAGGCTGAAGAGGGAGAAGGGAGATCTGCTGCTCAAAAGAATGGATTTTTTTGCTCTTGATCTTTGCATCCAAGCTCTCAAGGCCTCTCCACCACAAAAATACTCCAATGGTCTCACACTGTAAATCACATCAGTAGTTTATTAATCCCCTCACAACACAGAAACAAATGCTCAGCCCTGGAAGGAGAGTGGGGAAGCTGCAGAGTAGTAAGAAACTCAGCAACCCTACGACTCTCTCTCTCTCTGATCCCATTATAAACTAACACAATATTTTTCTCCAATTTTCAGTCGGTATTGCAGCTCGCAGCAGAAAAGATACTGAAAGCAGCAGGAGCCAGGCAGAGAGGTGTCAGACTTCAGAGCGGACACTGCCTTGGGACCTGGGGGGGCCAGTAAATCAGTGCACGCTTGTCAACAGCTCCAAGCTGCAGGAATTACTCGAGCGAAAATAACAAATGGCTGTCATTGTGGAGCCAAAAACCTGTGATTATAATTATCACATCCCCAGTGACCTTGCATAAACTTTAATCCCTCTCCAATGGAGCATTTAAATAGCCTGCATCTACTGGCAGGGGACCGTGTCCCCTTAGTTGAAAATACAGAGAGTAGGAAAGAAACGAGCCACAAAGAAAGCACCAAGCCCCTCTGTGTCTTACAGCTTGTATTAAAGAGTTGTACAAGAAAAGCCCTGTCACTGTCATTTTAATTGATATTACATAGTCATCCTGAATTCAAAATGCCACAGTGGTGTCCAAACTCAGCTAATCCCAGCACCAAGCATTTTAATCAGATGAAAAGGTCAAATAACACCAAGTTTTCATCACTGCATTCAGTGGGCTGAGAAAGTGGGTATACAAGGTGTGTGGATGGTTTGTTGAGCTAAGGAATCTTCAGGGAGGAAACCTCCTTCCACCTTGGAGAGGTTAGTTCACCCTTGAAGGTCCCACCATGATCAGGACTTGAATTAATTCTTCAGGTTTAATAAAGATCTTTTTCCACTGCTAAAATCAGGCATTTTAGCTGTTTGGGTATTTTCATAGTACCCTTACAGACAGGACTGGATGTCCTTAATTAGAGAATTGAGGACAGTTATCTACTAGTGCCTTGTTCTACTTCTCTAGGTTGTAAATGTACTTCCATCCAATATAGACAGGTGTTGCAGAAAACACTAAAAGCTCTAAATCTGGGGGAAAGGAAAATTTTGATTGAAAAGGATTTCCTTGTCCTCATGTTTCTGATCCTGAAAGGATCCTTTTAGGAAAAAAATATCTTTTCATGCTGTTCTATGAGTCTTCCAAAGCACATTGAAAGCATAGTAGGTACAGGAATTTGATGAGATTGCTTTGAAATGGTAAGAACCAAGTTGTTCCATGATAGTCAGATAACTATTTCACCAATATTGTTACACTTGCAAGCCAGGTGATCTTCCACTGAAAAAAGGACCTCCTGGAGTCAGCAGATGCTCCTACATACAGGCAAACAGCAAATGTGGGTTTAAAATATGAGACTTTTATACCTTCTATACAGGTGTTAACAATGTTTGCACCACGGTATCGCATAAGAGCGATTTTTTCTTCAATATTGCTGCATGAAGACAAAATGAACTTATTACTGGAAAAGAGCTTTGCTAATTGCACAGTCTTTCATTAGGTTTCAGAGAGAGTACAACAGTACATTCAAATTAACAGTAATTCTAACAAATTCAAAACTTTTAAAACAGAGAAATCAGAGGAACATTAAGTCTTAAGGGAAAGCTATTTACTGAGATAAGGCAAAATTTAAGCATTTCTATATTAGTGTGTAGAGTGGTGTATGTAATCACCACCTGCACTTCTCCATGTTAAATAAATTAAGTAAAAGTCATCTACAAGAGGTATAGTTCCTAAAACCAGGAAACTGTACTGTCTAGAAAAGCAGAAATACTTGAAATAGATTAGTTCAGGCTCACACTAAGTTTTAACTATAAATGTTGGAATTAGACATAAAAATAACTCAGAAGTAGCCTTTATACAGTTAAAGGGCTACAGTGGTTCACAAAGGTGCTTAGTTATTTAAGGTGGTTTTCCAAGTCAGTAAAACCCCAGTATATATTTCAAAGGGAGAATTCTTCCAAGCAGCTGCATTAACCTAAACCCCACATCCTGGCAAGCCTCTAGCAAGCTTTCTACAACAGTGGCAGCTCCACTCGACAGGACATTTGAAAACACAGCTACAGCTAAAACAAGCCTCCTTTCTGCTCTGTGTCAGAATTAGAATGTTCTTTGGACCAGAGAGATAGGCAGAGAAAGAGAGCCAGACCCTCGCAGATCTTTGCATGCCTGTGACACTCTGGAAATAAGAGGTGGCATAGGAGAGACAGATCTTTTCAGCCACTGGCACAGAACAGGAACTGGATTGAATCCAGGTGCCCTCAGAGGCTGTGACACCAAGGCCACTCCACAGCCACCACACAGCAACAAATTCCACCAGCTTCATTCATTTGAAATAAAAATTCTCCATTTGCATCACTGCAGCATAAATAAATACATTAAATATAATGTAACAATAGCTTGCCACATTTATTCTCCAGTTAGGAATCAAACATTATCTCTCCTTTCCTGATTACCAACATGATGCAAATGCCTGAATCTAGAGCTGTATATTCTATGTGTTTCATGCATGAAGATATGGTAAAATCCCTCTATTTTATCCCACATATTGGTGATGAGCTGTCACCAGTTATCTCTCCTTTTTGTTTCTCTTATGACACAAAATCCAATCCAATCCCACTCATCCAACATTTCTTCCATTTCATCTTGGAGAATGGGCAGTTTCAGAATTTTTTTCTTTTTCTTCATGCCAATAACTGTAAAAAACTGAGAGTGACTATCATCGGTGTTAGGTTAATGGTTGGACTGGATTATATTAGAGGTCTTTTCCAACCTTAATGATTTTGTGATCATTGTAAGACCAACTTTTAGTTGCTTGTCTCAAACTTGCATGTATATTGCTTTGTGAATTCATCTCTAAGGAAAAAAACTGCAGACAAAAGCAGCACTTTCCATGTGTTAATACTTGAAAAGACACTAAATGTGGCACGAAATCATACATAAATACCTGATATCATTGGCAATTAGCCAATATTTACTATGAAGTTAGTACCGTGGGAGAGGCTGTTAACCTGTTTGTTATCCCTTTCTTCACTATTATGGGAAAAATCACAGGCATTTGCCACTACGTATTTTATATTATGATCCTGTTCTGGGTATGTGTTCATCAAAATTGAAATTTTTTTGAAATAGCTACTGCTGAACTCTGAAATTCCTTTGAAAGTATAGAAATTAAATGGTTATGAGAAGAGAATTATGCTCTGTGAATGAGTATTTCATTTATTCTGATCTCAGTGGTCTGGACCTTTTACATAAGCCCTTTGCAGTCCTGTGTCCCTGACATCCCAGAAGGTGTGCAATAAAAAACCAAAGCAATGATGTTTGTGTGATACAGTGGGACCAGGTGACCGTACAAATGGGCCATTTTTGAGGAGTTTCAATTTCAGCACCGAGCAAGTTGAATAAACAGCTCATAAAGCTGCTTTCACATTATGGGGCAAATTGCTCATCTCTGAATCACAGTTGCTCTTGGCTTCCCGTTCAGAACTCTTTCCACGAGTCCCACTGGCATTAATGGCAGCTCCACAAGCAGAACAAATAGACAATCATTTCATACTGAGAGGAGAATTTCCCCCACATGGTGTGTGTCCATCACACAAACTCACCTTGCACCGAGGGAGGCAAACAACCCCTGTGAGCCTCCCCATCCCTACCTCTCCATCCCCTCCTCTCTGCTCTGCTGCCTGTGGCCACCAGCACCAGTCAGGCAATCTGACATTTTTAACAGCTTTTATCTTTTCATAACCCTGGCTCCCAGCTGTTTCACGTTTCCCTGCACTTTTCTGCAGCAATGCTGGGTTCACTCAAAAGACAACCCTAGCGTACTGAAATGCCAAAAGCAATCTCCAGCCCTGTAATATTTTGGCCTTCTAAAGACCCCATCCTGAGGAGAGGGTTACTCTGAGAATGCAGTGAGACCCAGATGAATAGAGATGTCACTACCCTTGGTGAGATCCTGTGCACTTGAGTAGACAAGGAACTTCACCACGCCTCAGCACAAGGCAAAACCAAGTAGGAAAAAGAAGGCAGAAATAGGCTGCCTTGTCCCGGGTGAAATCACCCCCAGGGCTTCTGATCACCATGAAAATGTGGGTGTTGGGCATTGCATAAGAATCTTGGCACTGTAGTGTCTTTTTTCCCAGCTTTTTGGGGAAAAATTTACTGACTGGGATTATCTATTTTTCCAAGTTTAATTTTTTTCCTTTCTAAGCCATACAGACCATCAGACTGGTACTGGATAGAGTTTAAACACCCATAACCTTTGAGCACTCAACACTTTTTTTCCACAAGAAAAATATTCAAAGTATTTGTTTCATATCTTGCCTTTTTACTCCTTTCTCTTTCATTTAGCCCATTCTTCAAGACACATGTACTGGTATGGAGTTCAGACTGGGCTCTAAGAGAGAAACATCTCTATTTAGAGAGTGGTATTTCTTTGCCATGACTTCATAAGTGTTACTGAATCCTAAACCTTTCACAGCTTACCCTGGGATCTTCATCTCAAGAAGCTTTTCTCCTGAAACTGTTGTTTTGGGTTTTTGTTTTTAACAACAGCCAACTTGCTTTTTCTGAAAAAATGATGAATTTATCAGAAAATCATTATCTAGAATCAGCTCCAGCCAGCACTGCCAGCTTTAGTCCCAGGTTTCCAAATATTCCCCCACAGTGTAGGTTCCTTCCTAAGCTGACCTCCCAGAGTCATACAAATACAGCAAAAACAAGAGCCTGTGTATTTAAAGGATCATTCTGATTGGTACAGTTATGTCCAAAACTTGCAATACAAAACCTATAGGTTGAGAAGTCAGTTAAGAGACACGGAATTTGCATGTACTGCTTTTTGATTTAAATTTTTGAGTGTCGCCCTCAATTTCTCTGTCCTTTGAGGTAGAAATGTAGTTCATCTTTCTTCTGGTAGGAAGCTGAAAGCACTCTGTTTTCATTCCTGATTCATTTCAGCTCTTTTCTGTGTGGGTAAGGTTCATGTGGTTTGATGTCTGATAATGAAGATTTGGCACAGCTTTAAATGTAAGTAATTAGGGAATCCATTGACCATAACAAACAATGGACCAAAAAAAAAAAAAAAAAAACACTGTTGTAGAGAAGGTACTTCCCAGTTGCCCATTATAGCAGTTTTTGCCTGTAACTATAATTCACAAATTTAATTCACTCAAAAAAACAAATACCTTTTTTTTTTTTTTGCTTAAATATCCTAAATCAAGCATTAAATTACAGCTCTTTCAGGAATGAACCTCATCATTAGCTTTCTTATGTGAAAGAGAAAAAAAGTAACTCTTGAAGATCTGCATTTAAGGGGCAAGTGGAAGACATCAACACAATAAAATCCCCTGGTACACTTCCACATATCACATGCCTCTGTGCTTATATATACATATATACACATATGCTTTCATGGATGCATATTTCTATATTTTATATGTTTACACACACAAACATACAGTCACCCTAAGAAAAATAAACCTCCAATGATAATGTGATCCCCACTAGCCCAGCACTTCAATTATAAAGCAATCCTAGCACAAATCCAGAAAATGTCACTGTCACATGCTTCCTTTGTATGCTGTTGAAAATACCTCCAAACTTTGGAAATTAATCACACAGCAATGCCAATCTTTTAAGCCAGGCATCTATGAACCAACCTCTTCCCTACTGAATGAATTACATTGAAATCATATAATTGCAGGCTGCCATTCAGTCACCCTTAACAATAGGAGACTTTGAAAATTGGAAATTTTTTTCCCATCTGACTCCCAACTTGCAAGCATGAAGCATACAGCAAAAGCTTGGTGCCTTTTAAATTACCTAAAATCTACATCCTTCAGACAAATGAACAGGGAAAAAAAAAAAGAAAAAGGGTGCAATTTAAGGGCAAATCATTTTGTGTTAATCCTTGGGAACTCAAAGCATGAAGATAAAAGAAGAAAAAATGCAGGTTTCACTTTGCTCATTATGGGACATTGACTTTCACCTAATAGTATGCAATTAAAATTTCTTCATGAGATTTCCTTATTGAAATAAGAAAGATAGTGCCGTGCTGAATGTGGTGATAGATCTGGTATAAACGTGCTTCCTGGACAAACTGATTTATCATGTCTCATTCCAGCAGTACTTTCTTGCTTGCTCATTTCTCATCTTATTACTGTGAAGTTGTAATTAAAGAGGATCCTCCCACGGAGAAGAGCTCTCCTTCAGGACAAGCTAAATTATAAATGCACTGTTCTTTCCCTGAGACCAATTTAAAGGGGCAGTCTGCTGTGGGAAAGATGCACATCTAATTCTTGGGGCTCCAGGCTCTGTGATTTTATGCAGGTCTCTTTCTGTTAGATACAGAATAAATTTGGTTTGCAAACTGGGTTTCCTGGGCAAATATACCTCTGCAATTGACTATTTCAATTTAAATACAAAGACAATTCAATTAAAATGGTATTGAACCACTGCGCCTGATTTACTTTGTAGATACTTCATGTATGATCACTCGTATAATACAGCGAAATATTTCAGAGGGCACTGAAAAACTATTTGAGAAATAAAGAACCTGTAAAATTCTTCCTATTCTTCAGGAAAAACAGAACAACATAGCAACGTCTGACCACAATCAACTCTGACCATTATGAGATTAATTTAATTATGAGATTAATTTTAACTACCATTAAAAAACACAAGCAGTAGGCATGAGCTCAATTGGACAACCTGATATCCTTCCTCTACCAAATTCTCAGCCCTTCAAACACACAGACTCACACCAATAAAATTAAAAACTAAAATAGAAAACATGAATTGTAGTTCTATATTTGAGCTCATATCCTCATGGCAACAAAGTATTTGTATTGCAAGCAATAGCAAAAATCCAGTTTTCTTCAAGGGAAGAGATTCCGAGGAGGGACACCCAGTGGTGCTGTTACTGAAGAAGGTTCTTGTGCCTTTGTATCTGAACACCTAAACCTACATATAGTAATACAGGGTGCCTCCATTAGACTCATCCCCTCATTTTTTTTGTTCCCAATGTCTCTACTTTATAGTAAAGTGAATTCCAGGAGTAAGAATTCTTCATATCACTTCACAGCAGCTCTTGAAGTAACTTCTGATGCTTCCCTGAGGACTCTGGAAAGACAGAATTAGTGGTTGAGCTTAATAAAATGGGACAAGGAGAGAGGAATGCACTGAAAAATAGGGGTGAGCTCTCTGAGCTTGAAATGCTCGTCCAAGAATGAGAATCCTCCCTTAGTTATGGAGTATATATGTACCTTAATATTAAGCATTACTGTCATGGTATCCTGCCTTTAATGTCAAAGTGGGATCTAAAAGAATTCAGATCACTTGATAATGAAAATCCATCTGATACTCAAAAGGCTCACACAACAATGAAATAGCCTTTTACACTGATACATCCTATGGCTTTATATTTCTCCTCGAGTCCATTAATTTAATTGCATCTCTGGATTTAATTTTAAAATATTTTATTGTAATCATAGGAGACAGCAATAATTTATTCATGTGCTCAGTAGCACTATGACACAGTAAGGGCAGCATTATATTTGCAGACATATAATTTCAGAGCTAATTTCATGAAAGTATAGGTGAACTTGATCCTTAAATTAAAACCATTGTCCTTTGCTAGAGAATTAAGACAGGCAATTCATCCTGTATCATATCTACAATATTTTAAGTGTGATGCAAAGACCTGTGTAAAAGTGAGGTGTTTGCAGCAGCTGATATGACTGTGAGGATCTAGATCCCATGAGGAAGAAAAATGAAAGGACAGTGTTGTGCTTACAGACAGTGACATATTATAACTGAGTATTTTTAAGTCTTTTTCAAAATATAAAAGCTCAAATTTTATATGTAAAAATGCTAAGCAAAAATTATCTGAATTCATCTTCAAAAACCAATACGTGCTGTATCAGTAAATATTATTTCCTTGGTTTCTGTTTCTCCTTTACATGTTTTCTATCCTATTTTGCCAACAGAACATAAATTGCGGAAAGCAAAAAAGGAAGGCAAAGAACACAGCACCCCAAAATCCCACCACTGCTTGCTCCATCACAATTTTTGCTGATAATTCTGTGTGCTCTATTAGTACTGCAGATTGTCTGTGCTATTGAGCTGCAAATTTTCATATTCAAAAGTCCATTTCCAGTTTCATGGAACACACAAGGTCACATCAACATGTTGTGATTCACAGTGTGTGTTTCTATGGGTGGCTGCAAGTCCTAAAGAAGGGGTAACATCAGACTGGTGGCCTGTCACTAGTGGGGTTCCACAGGGCTCCATCCCTGTCCCTCTGCACTTCAACATCTTCATAAATGAGCTGGACACAAGACTGGAAGGGACACTGAGCAAATTCACAGATTATAAAAATCTGGGAGGAGCTGTGGACTCCCTCGAAGGCCGGGAGGCCCTGCAGAGAGACCTCAACAAGTGTGAGGGCTGGGCAATCACCAACCATGTGAGGTTCAACCAGGGAAAGTGCCGGATTCTGCACCTGGGATGGAGCAACCCTGGATGTACGGACAGACTGGGGAATGAGGGCTGGAGAGCAGTGCCAGGGAAAGGGACCTGGGGCTCCTGGTCAGTGGAAAGTTGAACCTGAGCCAGCAGTGCCCTGGCAGCCAGGAGGGACATCCCTGTCCTGGGGGCAGCAGGCCCAGCATGGCCAGCCCGGCAAGGGAGGGATTGTCCCGCTCTGCTCGGGGCTGGGCCGGCCTCACCTCGAGTGCTGGGGCAGCTTTGGGTGCCACAATAGAAGAAAAACATTAAACTATTAGAGAGTGCCCAAAGGAGGCCACAAGGATGGTGAAGGGCCTTGAGGGGAAGCCGTGTGAGGAGAGGCTGAGGGCACTTGGTCTGTTCAGCCTGGAGGAGACTGAGGGGAGACCTCAGTGCAGTTACAAATTCCTCGTGAGGGGAAGAGGAGGGACAGACACTGATCTCTGCTCTGTGGTGACAGAGACAGGACCCAGGGAATGGCCTGAAGCTGTGTCAGGGGAGGTTTGTGTTGGATATCAGGAAAAGGTTCTTCCCCCAGAGGGTGGCTGGGCACTGAACAGGCTCCCCAGGGCAGTGGGCACAGCACCAGCCTGGCAGAGCTCAAGCAGTGTTTGGACAATGCTCTCGGGCACAGGGTGTGGACGATGTTGTTCAGGGCCAGGAGAGATGGACTTGATGATACTTTTGGGTCCTTTGAAACTCAGCAGATTCTGTGATTCTGAAATCCACTTCAAAAGTCCTTTTCTATAAAATTTCTAACACATTTAGATATCACATAAAAAGTGAGGTCTATAAACAGTCACAAAGCAGTCAGACAAAAGAAACTTAACCATTGACTCAATGTCACTTTTAGTCAAGTAAACATTCACAAGAAAATCTTTTTTAAGGCATATTCCCTCCTCTGATATAAACCTCAGTTCTGCTTGAAATTATACAAGGTATTGGTTGTAAAGAGCTTTTTTCTTGTTAGATGTCTTAACACAGAGAAAATAAAGTTCAGTAAAGTGACTTAAAACCTCAAATACTCTCACTCTGCTTTCCAAAATGTCTAGGATCATAATAGATCTACATATCTGAATTTATAGATAATTTCTTGTACAAAAATTGTCTGAAGCTTCATATTGTTTGCCAAGCTTTTGACAAGGAAGAATTTGTTTTATGGATTAATTATTACTTATTAACTTACAGCATGGCAGATACAGCTGCTGTGGGCAGCACCTAGTCAGAGCCAAGCAGACAAGGAGCTGTGCTCTCACCAGCTTGTGGAGTAAAAAGGGACAACCAGAGAAACTACAAGACCAAGCAGAAGATAAGTAAAGCCAGAAGTACCCATTAGCTCTCAGTCACAGGACAGGTGGGGATTCAGACACTGAACATGAAGAATTACAATCTGGATGCAGAGAATAAATAAAAGAGCATCCCCAACTAGCAGATTCCTCTCAGTCCCTATTCCCTTTTCTTCCTACCAGTTACTTCTGCTGGCTGACAAATCATCTCCCCGACACAATAAATTTGTTATGGAACATTATCTCAGGCTGAGGAAGGTCAGGATGTGCTAAAGGTCATGTATGTATTAACCCACTACATGAGAGTCCCCAGCCCTAGTTTAGAACATAGTCTTAAATTATAAACTATTGAACTGGCTATAAACAGATCCCTCATAAAGAGCCTCATTTACCTGACACAGCCTCAAGATCTGCCTGAACACCTTCATCCAGCCTGTGTCCTGTCACTCCAAGGTATTATTAAAGGCAAAATCCATGTTGTTAAACACTGGGCTTGTGGAGTTAAAGTTCCAAAAACAGGAGAAATAAGGACAGTCTGATTCCAGCACCTGCTAAATTTGGGTGCAGAGCACACGCTGGATCAGGGTCTGGTCTGAGAGAACCCAGTGCAGACCACGGCTACAGGAGTCTGCACTTGATTCCAAGATTACATCAGCACCTACAGAAGTTGTATGTATATTTTATATTTTATGTTTTCTGCCAGAAACATGGTCATGGAGTTTTGATGCTGATTCATCACTTCTTGATCTAGGGGAAGAAAAGGAGGAAGGAAAGAGGGGTCATCTTATTAACATCTCTACAAACTACCATTTACTTGCAATTTCCAACTAACTGCGAGATTTGGGACAGGAGATCAGGAATCAAAGGCCAGTAAAAGGATCTGGATGCAAACAGCATTTTTGACTCACTTTCCTTGACAGAAAGCCATTCTCTGGCAATTGTGGGAAAGGGAAATGTTGGCTTAGTGCAAAGAGCAAACACAGAAATCTTTTAAAGACACAGATATCTTGCATCTCTGCCTTCAGTGAGCTGTTTCTCCTTTTTATTCTCATTTTCACTCTCCGTCTGTCTTCATTAGTCTGCTGGCACTCTGCTAGGATTAGTGAGCTAGTTTCCATGGTTTCTTATTTTCACTTTCTATCTTTCTTTGCTTAACTCATTAAATTGCTCATTACTTCACTGCACTTTACAGGAGACATATTTATTGTATTAGTTACACAATGGCCAGATTAGTAAGTGATAGGCAGTTTGCTATTTGAAAGAACATATTCTAATAGCAGAAAGGAAATTCAGGAGACACAGATATTATCTACTAGTTGTAACATAACTGGGATAGCTAGTAACTGCTAAATGTTTACCCTTTATCACTAGAAATATGCTACATGATTATAAAAAACTGGTGCAGCACCCACACTGTTCTTGGTCCCCAGCAAAGGGAAGCCACAAGCACAGCTCTCAGGACCAACAACATCTTTACTTTCTCCTCTTTCCCTTCCATGACAAATTGCATGATAAAGATGCCCAGACAATGGCTTTTCCCAAGTTTGGGAGGAGCATACACGAGTCTCCCTCTGACTGCTGGGGAGGAGAGTAGCAGGGACAACAGGGAGGAACCAAGGCATCACAGGCATCATCCTGGACAAAGGAAGCCCTCCAGCATGAAAACTGAGCTCAAGCTCAAGAGTTATGGCACCATTCCTCAGATTTCCACCATTCTTGTGCCAATTGTGTTACAAGGAAATTAATTCTGAGTAATTTCTGGTACTTATGTCCTGGTAAAATTCTTGAATAAAATGACTTTTCACTTCAGTGGGAGCACAGTGGGGCTGGCTGGGATCACTCACTCAGGCCTGTATTCAAAGCAGTTTTCAGTCCCAATTTGGTTTCCTGTGGTCAGCCTCTAGATTTTTTATTTGTTTGGTTTTCTGATTGTGCCAACTTCAACACCCACTTTTCTGCCAATTCACCTTCACTGTCTATTCTTCATTTTTATAATAAACCCCACCTCCTCATCCTCTCCATTGAAGTACAGTCCATTTCCCTCTCTGCTGAAGTCACCAAGGGTGCAGAACAAGACACTCTACCTTGCACCTTTCACTTACTCATTTGATCTTTCCACAGTTAAATCTAACCTAGTTGATTCAATTATGCTGAAGTTTCTCAGATGCTGAATGTAATCATCCATGCTCTGTCTCTTTAGTTTGACAGGCCTCCAAGACAGAATTCCTTTCAGCTGAATTAAGATCTTTCCTGCAGTTAGTGAATAGTATATACAGGGGTTCATGCCACTCATTCATCTTCTCTGGGAGTTCATTTATCACTTGAAGGTAATCTACTGTGGAGAATTTTGATCAAGAGGATGCCTGATTTTTTTTTTCTTTCTTTAGTTGGTGGTTTAAAGAAAGTCCATTAGTTTTTAAAAGATTACCTTGGTCCCTTGGCCAAACATTGTAGACATAAAGGGCTCATCATGGGATTTATGAAATGTAGCTTTCGTTTTTATCATTTTTATATGGAAATGAGATTTCCTTTTTCTCCAATAAACCCTGTGAATGCTTTTATTTTTTAGGATCTGAACAGGAGCAATTCCCTTTCACCATTCTTTAATGATAGCCTTCTGCTGCCTGCTTTACCATTTCATTTCATTTCATACATTCTGGCATAGGAAGCATTGATGTTTGCTAAGTTTGTCAGTAGGGCTTTTCTACAGTAAACTTTATCATGAATTCTTACTGATAACAGTTTTTGTTCTTCAAAGTATATCAAATCTGTCCAAGATTGCTGTTCTATCATTGCCCTTGATAGGGAATAAGATCATCTTTTGTCATCAAGAAGAACTTGTTTTCTGATATTTTTATATCCTGTAAAGCCTTCAAAAACTGTCCCAGGTTTAAGAATCCTGTATCTTTGAATATTTTGTAGTTCTTCAATTTAATTAATTCTCTTTTAAAATATTCTTGATGCAATACAGTGAAACAAAAAATATATATCTCCTCCAACTTCAAAAAAGAAACAGCAGAATAACTCATATAAGTGAGACAGATATGAAAAAGACATTATTAAGGTTGGAAAGCACCAAGAGTGACCCATTTATTTCTCAGTGCTGTTTGTAAAACACATACACTGCAATTCTCTATATGTATGTTGTTTCTTAAAAGATAAATGCTTCAGTAACCCCTGCTGCATAAAAATCCCACTGTTAAGCCTAAATAAGAAGCTGACTATCCCTGAATCACGAGCCCACTGGAAAAGGGAAGACAGAAGAACAGGATTTGATGATAAAGGGAAGAGGAATGTGCTATTTGCAGGCAGGGCTGGTGATGGAGAACCCCTAGTGCTCATCAGGCACAGCCCTGCTCCAAGAAATGGTGCTGGGAGTTTTGCAAGGTGGAACTGGTTGTTACAGTTTCTGATATGATGAACATGGATTTTTTTTATCATTGTGACTGGAATTACTGTCATTGTCAGAGCTCCTTAGCAAAACCAAAAACTGCAAAAGTTCATTTTTCTTTTTAACACCTGCATCTAAAAAATTCTTTTGCATTTCAGTAAGTTTTCTTCCAATAATTTATGAACAATGTAAAATACATGGGTAACCAAGGGAATACTTTTCCCTCTTACAAAAAAAATAGACAAAAGTCAAATATTTCTACTGTTTCTGCGTTAAATATTAAGGCTTTTTAAATGCAAAATTATTTTCTCTAGAAACCTGGAAAATAGAATGCCAGAAATACTTTTTAAATGGTTTCATATTTCTTAAATTGTAATAAAACTTAATATTTAATTATAGAAAAATAAAATAATCTAGTTTTACAAACTCTACTCTGCTTACTTTGTCTTTCATCTGTATGTCTTTGGCACCTGATGGTACCAATTTTCATTCTCTCTAGAGCATGACCACTGGTCAGTCCTTACATTAGTTCTGTTAAATCAGGGAGACCATGTTTCCCCTTTGAAACTATAATACCACCAGAGCCTGGCCTAAGCTGGAATCTGGCAGAATACACCTCCTCCCAGGAGGAGTAGTGTCTGGGGGTGTTCAACCTGAAAACAGCTTATGTGTTCACTCAGAAATTGTTTCCCAAGGTGGGGGAATACTGACATATGTACTCTGCCTATAAATTAAAACATTGAAAATATCAAAACTCTATCACATTCAATCAAAAAAAAAAAAAAAAAAAAAAACTACAACAACAAAAAGCAAATTTCAGCCAGCTCCCATTAATGCTTTTTGAATTACACTACTACAAGCAGAAAGCACAGCTCTGTGGCTCTTCTGTTACTACCTTTGAAGAGCAGACATATCTCAGCCAATAACATTTTCATATTTTTATGAAGGTGACAAGTAAAAAAATTGTGCCACATTTTAGCACATTATCCACATATGTGCTTAAGAATCTAACACTTCAAGTACAGCACTTCCTTGACATCCATCACCACGTGGTGGCACCAGGCTTGACATGCAGTGAACTGACCCACCAGAGACACCTGACCCCACCCCATCACACTGATGCACTGCAAATTATTCACACCTGAAATCTGCTGTCCCACCACGGCATCTTGCTCACCACACCACTTCTGCATTCAGTCCTATTTAGAGTGTCCTGTTTCCTACTCAGTCCTGTTTCAGTGAAAGCTCAGCCCTGAACACCCTGACCCTCTTGCCCCCACTTCATCAGAGCACTGACCTGTGAGGACACGAGTGGCCCTGCAAGCCTTGGGGTCCAGCACTGGCTCAAATGTGTTGCTGGATTGGAGCCAGTGTGTTTAGCATGTGACACAATCAACTTCTGGAGACTTTTAGACTCATGTGTTGGAGACCATTTTTATTCTGTGACTGCTCTTATTTGTTTTGACAAAGATACTGTGCTAATAAAGTTATCAGAGCTTTGCTTTTACTCATTAATGAAAGCATTCATTAGCACATTGTGTCTATAGATTACTGTGTGAAAATGCAGCCATTATAAAATTAGGGATTCTATGCCACTATTGTTGTTATTATTTGAAAATCTCTGATGGAACTGGTACAAAGTGCAGAAATTCCATCCCTCTTTCATCAGTACCTGAACCTGTAAAGTGAAAAAGTGTGCAAAAAAGGCCTAATAACTCACCATATTCCCTGACCCTGCTGCTATTACAACATAACTGCACACCTTGTTGTATATTATTACTTAAATAAGGCATTGATACTAATGTCCTAACCTTTTTAACCTAAAGGATATTTTGTTTGTTGCATTACAATGCTTTAAATTGCGTACAATTACCCCTGCTTTCTTAGAAAGACTAAATAATGAATAAGCAGGAGCAATTAGAATAAGAACAGAAACATTAAGCATTAAGTAAAAGCAAAAGCATTGGCTTGCAAGGGACTTGTTTGTTGCCTGTAGAATACAAGATTATTGTATTCTTTGTTTAACACCCAGGCAGCAGAATGCAGGACCTGCTGGTACTTTTTATGGCAATCTGCAGTGATATATCAGATGAGGCTCTATAAATACTAGTAAAAAACTATAATTGCACTCCAGAGCAAATAAACTTCTTCCAAGCACTGTAATCTGAATGCATCATACCCAAGTGAGTGCAGGAAGGGCTCAATGAATCAAGCTGTCCTAGACTCTAAGTGAAAAGGTGTAATCTGCTTAAAAGAAGCACCAAGGGAACAGAAATACTATCAGTTTCAATGACAATAGTTATCTGGTTTATTTAGCAGTCCCTCTCTCTTCCTCAGCTCCCTGCATCCAAGATACTCTACAACCTTCTGCTGTCTTCTTGTCCAGGCTTCCACATGGCCTGAAACACACCAGAAACAAGGGGCTCTGTCCAGACACACCAATTTGGGAGTTTGGCCTGGCTAATTATTCTGCTGGTAGTGTAGGAAAGGATTGGAATTCAGTTGTACTTATCAGGTACATGAGATAAACCAACGCAACCAGGAGGAATTCAGTCTCCCAAACCTTTTCTGCACAGGCAAGTACCTCATCACATGTGGTACCATGCAGACATGTGTGGCCTGAAGAGGTGACGTGATTTACTCAGTGAGAAAGAATGGGCATTCAATTCCAGTCTCAAATGAGGAACAAGAGCTACATGGTAAATCTGGATGCAAAGAGATTTTGACTTCATTCCTGAGATAATTCTATCTGTTAAAACTCCTGCAGTTTTCAATGAAATAAAGACAGAACAATAGGAAAAAAAAAAAAGCATTCTCAGATTTTGATTACTTATTTAAACCACAATGAAAAAAGAAAATGGTTAAAATAAGCTATACACAGTTTTCTTCCTTTTTGAGAAATATTTCTACAGTTCTATTTCTTGATAGTCGATTCATTTATACAGTTATAATCAAAACCTACTTCATTTACAATACCTGTTTGATATCTAATCTATTCAATACACTAGCAAGTTATAGATGTGCTGTTTCATATCTGTAAGATAAAATGTTAGTCACCTAAAACATCTAACATATAAAAAAATACAAAAGCATAATGATGTTATCTTGTTAGTACTATATATATGCAAACATTCTGTAGACATTTCAGCCAGGAATAATAAGAGATCCTCAGAAGATAGGAGCAAGAAACCAGCGGGCTTTAGCCCAAACTACAGACCAGACTAAACTCCTATGGAGGAGTTCAATCAAATTTACACCACTCCAAAATATTACTTCCAACACTTTTTAAAATCACACCAACACAAATAATACACAACTATTACGACAGGATTACTGTTACTCATTGCAAGAAAAATGTAATTTACTGCAGTTCTTGTTTACTCATGGTTTTCCTGGAATTATCTGCTCATGTTAAGATTGATTTGGCTAGTCTATATCAGTCAGACAGCAAAAGCAAAACTTCTGCCACAGAATGTATTAACCCAATAATGAACAGAGAACTTTTTACTGTAACACTTGAAGGAAAAATCCTGGCAGCATACTAAATATTTAATATTTAATATTGTAGCTCACAAAAATGTGTGAGCAAACCAGAAAGATTTTAAAGGTACCAAAAATAATCTAGGATGGTTGAAGGCAGAGAAAGAGAAATTATTAATAATAGCAAGATATTCTTTAACAATTTGGTTGAATGAGGCTGTGAGCAACCTGGTCTAGGGGAAGGTGTCCCTGACCTTGGCAGTGGGGGGTTGGAACGAGATCGTCTTTAAGTCCCTTCCAGCCTAAATCATTCTAGGATTCTACTGAGCAGCTCAACAGCCTTAGACTGTGTCCTGTGGAGCTTTCTCTGCACTCACGTTCAAGCCAGTGCTGGTACCTCAGGGCTGGTGTTTGGCACACTCAGCCCAGCAGAAAACCCTCACTCTTTCCGCTCCTTTGGCTCCTTCCTCTTGCACAGCCCATAAAATCAGCAGGACAAAAGCATGGAGATGTCCAACCCCTTCTCTGCCTTCAGGAAGGGAGAGTTGTGCTAGGGACATTTGCAGAGATTCAGATAGCACTTGGTCCATCTGACCTAATGGTATCAGTGTCTTTCCATTAATTACATGGAAGTGGCATCATTTGTTAAGCTGGTGTGAACGTATGACACCGGCCTATCGAGTCCCCTTAAAAATACATATGAGTAGGCAGAGATAAAGGGGAAAAGAGAAAGAGAAATCTTGTGAGCAAAGAAGAGAGGCACTATTAAACACTTTGTACTTATCTTGCTAAGGAAGAGCTTTGTTCCAGGGGGGAAAAACTCTCTCTTTGAAGCTATCCAAACAGTAAACAGCCCATTTTTTAAACAGTGGCGTATCTACAGCAAAACGTACATCAGAGAACTGGCATGAAGAAAGCATTTTTTCTTAGAGATAAAACAGCAGAAAGGGTCTCTTGCACTGGTGATAATTTGGATCTTCCATTTTACTTGGATTTTCAGAGCAAATCCAGAAAAAGTCTAATAATCCCTTAAATATATATATATATTAAGAAGTGTTAAATGTGCTGATTCATTGCTTCTTGCAACATGTTCCTCTCCAGAGAGAAATAAAAAAGGTTTCAAAGCCTTCTCATCATATTTGTGCTCTCTGTCAAGTGGCACAAGGGATAAGGAGAGATTCCTTCCTTAAAGATTCTAAAGAATTATACCCTAAAGGTCATAACTAAGTTTCTTAGTGAACTTTTTCTCTCTATGAGGAGCTCTCCTGCACTACTTAATTGCCCTTCAGTCTTGCCCACAAGGCAAGAGATGGGTTCCAGGCCTGCTTTCGTTTCTGGGGATTCAAGCCCCAGTGCTGCCTTTGTTCTTGGAGAGAGGCAAAGGCAAATACAAGACTCAAGGAGGCAGAGGATGGAGAGCAAAGGGGAACACGACTGCAGTTCCATATTGAACCTCTCCTCAAAGACAAGGAGCCCAGCTCAGCTCTTTCTTATGCAGACCTGCAAGATCTAATTTTCCTTTTCAAAACTTAAAAATGCCTTCTAGCCTTTAGCTGGGTGAAAATAGTTCTGCTGACAAGAATTCATCATTTGGGAGGGCGTTAAAAAACAATCTGTATTACAGAGTGATGCCATCCCAGACGTTCAAGCTTCTGCAGAGCAGGAAGCTGCCATATTAAATTATTTTTTCTAGTTTTGTTAATTAAATTGAGAGATCAACATTACAGCCTTGGCAAGCAATGGAAGTGAAAATAGACACTGTAAAAAATATCATGATTTCTCCTTCTCATGCAGCAACCACCCATTGATAAAAGATGCATGTGTTTCTCTCCTTCACAGGCTCACTAGTAAATAATCATCAATTTACACATTCTAGCACAATACCTCTGCCTACAAATTGCCTCTTCAAAGTCTTCCTTTTCCCCTGGAAGCACCACTTCTAAGTGTGTTGAAATTACATCTTATTCTTTTCTTTGAAAGATCTCTCACTGCACAGCCAAATAAAGAGAGATCATTTGCATAATTCTTCTTTTTAAATTACTTCAGGTTGATACACGTTCTTTAGTGAATTGTTATTCAGCAGGACATGGTCAGATGCAGATAAAGTGCTATAGAAGGTGGAAGTTAACATCCTCAAATCTGATCAAATAACATTCCAGTTTTAAACTGATACTGTAATTCACAAGGGATTACAAAGCTCTAGCTTGATTCAGCTGTTGAAACAGACTTAATATCAGAGCATCCTTCCGTTCAACAAAAGATTCTGCTCTGAGCCAATCTCAGACTTGTAGCAAGCACAGATTATCATTCCAGCAGACCCTCAGAGCCAAATAGATTATTTCCCTGAGTGGGCCTGATCTCTGACTATATGCTGACTATAAAATAATTGTATTTAAGATAAAATTATTGTATGATTGGATATATATTACAAGTATAAAAGCAATAATAATTAAATAGTTGCTTTATAAGGCTATTTTCAGCTTCTTTGATTGCATCAAACTTTTTAATAACTTCATAACTCAAAATGTTCTCATTTCCTTTTAAAAGTCTACAGATGTTGTTTTCATTGTTGATATTAAGAGAAAACTTCCATAGAGTTTTGAAGAACCTTCACAAGACTTGTACAAAGGCTTGATTCTGTCTATCAAAAAATGTGAAGGCATCCAAAAGCCCACATTGCAGAGGCCACATCTAGAAAAAACATTTACCATTTGTGCTCATATGAATATCAAACCTTAAATATCACAGTCTGAAAACAAGCATGGTCTTAATATCATTGTTTACCTCTTACCAAAATTCTCAGGGCAAGCACACAAGAATAATCTATCAAGGGAAGTTGCACAGGGACTGTTGCTTGGTATTGCAAAAACAATTTTGGAGTAGGTGCAGTTCAGAGCAATCTTTCACTGTTAATAAAACAGCTGAGGCTACCAAAACAGTCTTATCTCTGGTCTAGTAGCACTTGGACCAAATGAAAAAAAATCTCCAGGATTCATTTCCCTCAAATCCAAATGCATTCACACACACGCACACATTCATTTCCGGGAAAAGGATAGACACGGTAAGGACTGATGGACCAGTGTAATGTCATATATTTGCAGAATAAAACATGCAATCTGAGTGTTCTGTCAGGAATTTTTGAACAGTTTTGAGATTTTCAGATGTTTGTCCCTCTTCTCTCTTAACCTCTGTCTTCTGGTCTCAGCCTGAAATGGAGTCAAAGCACAACAGGCAGCTTTGCCCTGGTGTCATTAGAGAATGAGCAGCAAGAGCAGGTGTATGTAAATTAGGATGATTCTGCTGGGGTGAAAGGGATATTTCTTCATAGTCAGCATTAGGGGGTCTTGATGCAGTTCTTATGTGAAGAGCAGAATCACAAATATAAGGGTTTGGCCATGGTGCCTTGGTTTGTTCCCACAGGACCTAGGCAACTTCCCTTCAAATTTTGGATAAACTCACGGCAATTGAACTCCCAGAATCAGGTAGGAGGAGGTACATTGTGGTCAATAATGCAGGGCTTTTCCTTTGAAAACATTTGAAACTTCCATCTGAACTGATACAACCCACAATAAAAATCACATATTTTTCACATAGTTCCAAAATAACTCAGCAGCTGGACCCACAGTGTCTTTGGGCTGTCCTTCCCTCTCCTAAGAAAATCACCATCACTTTTCAGCTAGCAAACATCTCCTGGGAAAAACTTGACTCTGGGTCCATCACGCAGTGTTACACCTGCCCACTTGTACTGTTTTTCCTTTTCTCTTCTTCTCCTTTATAATTCTATTTACCCACTAAGAAGCACACTTGTCACAATCCAGGCTCACTGAAAAGTCTCAGTGAGTCAAGGATGTTGCATGGCAGTATCAAGAGTGATAATTAACACTATGAAAACAAAACTTAACTGCTACTTTCCTCTTAGGAGACTTAACAAATAACATTAATCTAGAGCATAACTAAGTACATTTTAACACAGTTCTTTACAATAGGGGTTCAATTACCCACAGCTGATTTTTTTCACTGTAGTCATAGATTTAATACCATACTAATGAGTCAGTGAAGAACAAACTGATGGGTAGTTTCAGTCAGACTAGAGATGTTAAAAGTATTTTCAATTAAACATTCTTTCTTCTGAGATATATTTTTGTCAGAATGTAAATTTGCAGTTAAGTATTGATTTCAAGAATTTATCAAGAAAAATGTTTCACAAATCAGGATGGATTCTCCAAGCACCTCAGGGAAGAAACAAGACAAAACTCAGTTTATGAGCAAACTCAAAACTCTGCTCTTTTGAGTGCAGATCTGGTATTTTAACAGAGCTCTGTTTTAGAAAATAAGTTTGAAGAACTGTGATTTCTTTCAGCACAAACTAGAAAATACTCCAAAACTTCTGTGGAAATTGAGTTCTTTGATCAGCTCTAACACTGACTCCCTACTTTAAATATCTGGGAAATAAATACTGTCATTGACAATGAATTTTGGCAGGTTATTTTAACATTCCCTGGACATCTGATGAGGGAAAAAAAAAAAGCAGCAAATATTAAGGGATATCTAGTTGAATGGTTAAATTGTATTCATTGCATCTGTTAAATGGACTATGCTATTTATAGACAAATGTTGATTTACTTTTGTGTGTTCATCAATAGTTTCGATCTTGTATTGATAACCTAGTTTCAGCTATATTGCTCCTCTATTAGAATGAAATACTGCTAAGTTTAATAGTTCTCTTGCAACTTGAGAAAGTTTCAGGCAATTCAAGGAAAAGTTGACTTAGACAACACAGAAAATGGGAAAATAATAGTGCCAAGAAAAAGCTAGAAGATAAAACAAACTCTAAGAAGCACTGGGAAATTAAAAACCAATGTGCATGATGAGATCAAAATATATATTTAGAAGAAAGTTACAGATAAACTTTTTAAAATAGATGTAACTTTGGTCCAAGGTCTGAAAGCTGTCAACTGCCAAGTTCTAAGTAAAATTCATACTTTCTATCAAAAAATATTTTTAAAAACAGCCCAAGTATGATTGTTCATCTCAGTATGGCTGTGTAGAGGCTCAGAAGTTCTCTAAAGTTTCTATTTCCAGTAGAACTTTCAATCTCTCAATAAATATGGACTCCAGATTCTGGGTTGAGGCACCTATACAATTTCTTTAATTATCCAGGATCTTACAGTGATCTCAGAAAACTCAACATTAAACATTACTGACTCTGCTACTGACAAAAATGCTTTTGCCTTTTTGAGTCTAGTCAAGCATCAAGAAACATTCTTCTAGAAATAAGACAAATAAGGAATCAGAAGACAGCTGTGGTGTTACGCAGACGATTCCAGTTTAGCATTTTGTGCTGGGCAGTTACTAGAAATAATCCCCTGCAGTTAAGGGCCTGACCCAACATGAACAGTGCTCAGAAGTTTTCACTGATTCCTGTATTCTCTGGCCCAGAAAAGCTAATTGCTACAGAAGAACTCTTTCTCATGTGAGTTCTCCATGCCTGGAAATCTGCACCTGGCCCCAGGGATGTGCAGTGTCACTTCTGCCTCCTCCTTGAGCTCCAGGTGTTTCAGAGCACAGGGCAGAGAGGGCTCAAAGCTTTTGTTATTATGCAGTTCTTTCTTACAGACAGCTGTGGGGAGAGAGAGATAAACCACCAACTGGACAGCAAGCCATCCTCCTATGAAATCAGCCTGAAACACCCTGGACATTGGGAAGATTCAAATAAGAATCCGTTTTACCCCAGCATGAGACTCAGTGATGCAGGTGGATTTGTTCCCCTATTTATAGCTTCATTTTATGCCAAGTTAACGACAGATCTCACCTACAGCTTATGCACAGTTTCTTTCCTCTTCTTTCTAGAACTAGTGTTTACATAATATAAAAATTGTTAAATCATAACAAAACACCAAAACCACACAGTTTCTGAGTAAACCAGAGTCTTGGGATTATTTTCCTCCTACTGCTTTTTTCCAGTAAGTCACTGGCCACTGTTGAGACTCAAGCAATTCCTAAGTGGCACTAGAGGGACATTTCTGAAACCTTCTCTTAGCAGAATCTTTAAGCATATTCATTTTTTAAAAGCTACTTCATCAAGATCCCCTCTCCCTGAGACTGAGGCTTCAAAAACTCAAATATGATGAAGAAAATAAATGAAAGGGTGCAGAGTGTGGGGGAGTTCATTGTAAAAAAATTTTTTTTAAAGGAAAAAAAAGGGAATTTGAAGGCTGCAGTGTAGGGAAAGTGTTGTTTATAGCAAACTGTGTTATGCAAAGAAAATTGGCCAGGTGAAAGCATATGATTGTGTTACAGCAAACGCCAGCTAAATTAATATCTGGCACCAAATAAATCTCTTAATAAAATTACTGCACTCTCGTACCCTACACACTCTGCATATGTAATAAAACTCTTTAAAATGAATAGCTGATAAGAAAATGAACCTGTTCGGGGAATGAATAAACACACTTTTGCAAATACACACAGAAACAGCAAATGGTGAAACATACTCATAGTGATTATCAGACTGTTAAAATAATAACCCTGTGAAACAAATAAATCTGCCCCACAGCAAATTATGTCTCTGCTGTACTTACGGTGAAACCTTCTACAAACACCTGATAAAGGAATAAACCTTTTAAAGGAATAAATTGACTGTACAGTAAGGTTATCCACAGATTTACACTGGACTGCAGTGATAAACCTTCTTTTTCATTAGTCCAATAGATCATAGGATATACAGTACTTACAAATGTTTCAGCATTAAATATAAGCTGGAATGCTCTGCTGTATGTATGCATTTGAGGCCAGGGGGTCAATAAATAGACTGAATGTTGCTTCACAAAATATCTGTCAGAGTGCATTAGCAGAATACCTGATGGAGAGATGAGCTGGCTGTAAAACATCCCCTGCACAACCAAACCTCCAGCCCACAGACACTAACAGGCAGCCTGGGGCTCATCAGGGCTAAAAATCCCATGAGTTATTTAAGTGCTTAACACCATGCACACAGAATTTTTAAAAATAAATAAATTTTAATATACATTTCTGCTGGTGGGTTTTAACATTTCTAGATATGTCTAGCCCAAGAAATGGGTAGACTCAATGCCAGAGACCTGTCCCAGGCTCTGAAAAATCAAAGTGCAAGAGATGCTGTGAGCAAAGGCTACAGTAGAGCTACAGGACCTCTCCCTGGCCATGGTTCCCAACATGTCCTTGCATTGCTCCTACGCAGAAAGGGGAATGAGTTAGGATTAGGCCCCAGCTCCATCCTGGGGGACAAGAGCTGTTTCTTAATCATAATCTCTAACAAAATGCAGAAAAGAACATTTCCCTCAAGAAAATAAATTACAAAATCATCACTATTGGATAAGCTGTTATCAAATGAGTCCTACATTAAGTATGGACAGCTTTGAGGGTCAGAGATTCATCACTCCACTCCCCACTAGGCAACCAAAAGGAAGACAGGAACAATCCTTGCTCATGGAATTACAGAATGGTTTAGGTTGGAAGGGACCTCCAAAGGCCATTTGGTTCCAAGCCCCTTGCCATGGGCAGGGAAGCCTTCCACTAAACCAGGTTGCTCAAAATCTGGTCCAGTCTGACCTTGAACCCTTCCAGGTGTGGAGCATTCCATCCCAGTTATCCCTCCCAGTTACTGGCAGACACTTTTAGTGGCAACATTTGAGACTCAAATGCTCAGGGCAACAAGGCCACACGGGGCTCTGCATGGGAAGCACAGAGCATCCTCTGCCCCAGTCCTGCCACTGCCCCTCCTGATGCAGCCAAGTGTTCCTCAACCTACTGGTGTCAACCACATGACTAGGTTTAATAAATTCTTAAAAACACGCACGAAAAAAAAAAGTAAAAATCACACTTGTTTAAATTCCTAGGGAGCAGAGGCAAATCAGTCCCCAGCCTCCTGGATCAGTCTGTTGACTCAGCTCAAGCCCTGAGCTAAAAGAAGGTGAAGAAAAGGAATAAGAAAGTGAGAAAACTTCTAGGTTCTTGCCACTCTTCCAGAAAAGGGGAGGGACAAGCAACTAATGTGGAGAACAACTAAGATGAAATGTGATGTTGAAATGAATAAGTAAGTTCATTATATTCTACAACATGATAAGACTTTGCAGGCCTGATTACAACATTAAGGGACGGTGCTGCAATATTATAAATTACAGGGTGAAGCACTCCTGTTTCTGTCTCTATATTTCTAAGGTGGGAGAAGTTAATTATTTTTATAGGTCTAGATATTGCAAGGATGAGGATATCAGAATATCTTGTCATCAACTCTAAAGACAGTGGTGAAGAAGAAGAGGAGGGGAAGGGGGAGCCACCCCATTTAAAGAAAATTATTATAAAAATACTAAAAATGATATATAGATATTTTGACCTACATCCATCATTTTTACATGCCTAGGTACTTCCTGCCTTGTCTCCATAAACCATCAGTCTGTTATTTTTCATGAGGCTGAGAGTAAATGGCCAAAACTTGAGATTTGGAAAAAAAAAATATATATATATATAAATAAAATAAACATGAGCAAAAAGGTTAATGGGAATTTGTATGATTTTATTATTATTAAGGAACACAGGGAGAAGAACAGCATTTCTAGCACTCTAAGTGGCCTGTGGTACAATCAGTAACCCTGAAGTATATTCAGCAATCTTCTTTTTTTTTTTTTTCAATTGCCCACCGCAGCCTATATTACAAATACATAAATCATAATGTTTCAACAAAAGCAAAATTTAATTTTCTCCTTTCAGCTGTTATCTGGGCCGGGTGGTATATGGCAGGCTGCGGCCAAGTCATTTATTACACTTGCTGAATGGATAATGGCAGGGAGAGTCTATTATACCCAGCTTTGTTAGGGCTCTGAATGTGCTACTGAAACCTGTGGCAGTCTAAATCTCTTTACATCTGTAATAGATACACAGCACTCTATTATTTCATGCCAGAGCAAAATTAAATAGTTGCGGGGAGGGGGAAGGGGAGGAAGCAGGGCTGGGGGGAGCAGAGGGGCTCTGGGGATGGCGCAGGGCGTTTTGCTGAAAGCGTGTGAAAGGCTCTGGGACTTGTGCTCATCTCACAGACACATTTTTGGTTTGCTTTTCCAGAAGCCAGTCTTAAATGGGCACTGCCTCTGTGCTCATGCAGGGAGAGGCACCTCTTCCAAAGGGGTATTTTGCAGGATAATGACAACCCTCTCATACCCAGCCATGGTGCAGCCCAAAAAATCTTCTCTTGTGCCCATGTTCCTTCCTCCCTGGGGGTATCCATTTGTCCTTGGCATTCAGTGTGTGGGAAGCACCTGCTTCACCAGCTTTACCCTGGCACCCTGTGCACCAAAGGAGTGTGGAGGGAGCCTGCACTGAAGCTGGTGGCCGCAGCAGTGCTCCCAGGCTCGGGCTGCAGAAGGGACTCCTTCCTTTCACCGTGTGCCAACACTGGCTCAGGAAAGCACCGCCATCCCCTTTTCCTCCCCCTCCCACTAGAAATTACCAAGAGGCATCAGGCAACCTCACATCTCCGTTGGTAGCTCCCTCACTTGTGGCTTGTCTGGCAGCCTGTCCCCAGCCCAGGAGACCTGCAACAGCACCCAGTGCCCTGAGATAATGCTTATCAGAAAAAAAAATTATTTTTCTGCTAATTCTGAAAATAAGGAACCCTAGATTTCTAGACAAATTATTATGAAAAATTGAGTTTTGTCCTTGGAGGGTTGGTTGGTTTGTTGCAAATTTTATGGGCAAATGCATCAGCAGACATGGTTTATGTACAAACCAAGGTTCACACAACCTCCTCTGGTCACAAATTTGTGTTTGGTTTAAGTACAAGCCCAGCCTGTAAAGCAGTCCCCAGGCAGAGGTACAGGTATCAGCACACTGGCTTCCCACCAGCACAAACACACAGGCAGGAGGCTGCAGGAGCTCTCCAGCTCAGTAACCTCTCACATGGGATTTGCCTGGCTGCCCAGCTCAGGAGGAGTAGGTTACAAAGAGGAAGGGCTGATTCTTCAGAGCAGGAAGGTGTTTGCTTGGACCTGCTGTCCTCTTGACAACAGAAAACATTAGCCAATGGCAAAGCCTTCTGTGACAGTGTCTGTGTCTTTCCAGGGTTTGTGGCAACAACACTTTCTTACACTATTCCTGTTCTGTCCAGGACCATGTTCTACATATGCACTTAGTGGAGACAGGATTGCATCCTTCCCACAGTGCCTCCAACCAACAGCTGCAAAAAGAGGGACAAAGCATCCCACTGGGGCTCCAGCAGCCCCCACAACACCAGCTGAGTGGGACTTTGGGAAATGCAGTCCCTGTGTTGTATTTGAGGTATAGAATCTTATTATCATACAATGGTTTGGGCTGCCCTGGAGAACATCAGCTGTCCAAGAAGACTTTGCACATATGGAGAAGGTGACACATGACTGACTGGATTAATGCATGTGGTTGCATTTCCCTCTGGTGGCTGAGATCAGTGGCTATGGAAATCTCTGGCAGAGTTCTCTCCAAAATCTTCTTTAGTTCACATGGAGCAGACCCATGTCACAAGTGTGGTAACTGTACACATGAAGTGGTTTTCATTACATGGGCGTATCTCCTAGACAGCACCTGAGCCCAAGGGTGCAAAACATAGGCCTCTAAACAAAAATCACAAAAATCAGCTTGTTAAGAACCATTTCCTAGGAAATACTCCTAGGAAGCAGCAAAAGAGAGGGGTGCCTTGAAGCAAACAAAACTGGCTGGACCTCTGCTGCCCTGCACAGCATCCATGGGTTAACACAGCAGTGCCCTTTGCAGTGCTGTGCCCAAGGGACCCAAAGACAACCAAATCAGAGACAGAAAAACTAAAGTTAGCCCAGACAATCTTATTATTCCCACCAATAAAAAATTGAGTTTATCTTTTAGCTCCCCTTAACTCTATTATCAAGCAAGAATTCTCTTGCTGCTTTGCTTGTAATAACATTGTCCTCCTCTCAGATAAAAAGACACTTACCCCATCCTCCTACCTGCCAAATCTTCTACCCTTCTCAAGCAAAAGGATTAAAACTGCTTCTGGGTGAGGCTGCAGTTGCTCTGTGCCTGCTTGCTTTTTAAAAAGCCATCTTATCTATGCTCAGAGAAGTAGAGGCTGTTCCCTCACTGTGTCGCTCTGTTATCGCGAGCGGGCTCTTTCACCATCCCACTTCCGAAGCAGATTGATTCAATCTGCAGATAGCAGTGTCCCACTCCCTGCAGCCCCACAAGTCCAAATGTTCCAGCAGAACATTTTGTCTTTTATCATTATAAGGGCTCACACAGGGGAGGGGGTTGTTCAATGCTTTTCTCTTGAAACAGAGCTGAGGAAGGGCTGATAGTTCCTTGATTTTCAGGGGAAATCCATTGACTGCTAGGCAATTTGTTTCCATGCTCTGAATTGTAGGATGGTTTGTGCTGGAAGGGACCTTAAAGACCATCCAATTACAGACCTCATGCCATGGGCAGGGACACCTTCCATTAGATCAGGTTGCTCAAACCTGGCCTGGAACCATCCAACCTGGCCTGGAACATCGCCAGTGATGGGGCAGACACAGCTTCTCTGGGCAACCTGTTCCACTGTCTCACCACCCTCACAGTAAAGGATTTCTTCCCAATATTTAGTTGACACCTACATTCTATCTGATTAAAGACATTCCCTCTTGTGCTATCAATCCATGCCCTTATCAAAAACCCCTCTCCAGCTCTCTTGTGACCCCTTTAGGTCCCACAGACTGCACTGGTGAGCAAGGAGGTGAAAGGAGGCATGTTTGATTCATGGATTTCTAACTCCCTTTTTATAACCACTGCAAATCTCCAGTACTGATGACTGCCTGTGCCCATGTTCCCATGATTAGAAAGCAAACATTTTGGATCCTGCACAAACCTCACTATAAGCAAAGACCAGGAATGCCTTAGCTTCCAGATAAAATCATGTCTTTATCCCTCCCCGCTGCAAAGTTGTACTGAAATATATGACAGAGTGGCACTGATGCTCTCCCAAAGTATCAGAGCCCAGCCCAGAGTTGAAAAGACCTGTTAGACAGATTTTCTGCATCTTTTGAATTTTTCAAGGGCAAGTATGCAAGCAGTTTCAATGAGAAATGTATGACATTGGCTATACATATTACATCAGCCTGAAATGGAGGATTAGTTCTAACCTGGATTTAATATTTGAAAAAGTCCGTTTGCATCAGATAGTTTGAGAATTTCACCAATTTTGTGCTTCTTATTCATAAAAGAATTGAAGGATAAGTAGCACCACAGGGCATGAAAACAAACTGTTCTTGTTGATAAGCTTATGGAGGCCAAGTGCCTCAACAAGTCAACCCACACATTCATGGCATTGCATATGTTCCCAAGACTGTTTGGCACTTCCTCAGGGTTTTGCGAATTTGATGGTGACAGAAAGGTGAAAAAGCTGGGATCTGAACATCTGCCCTCCTAAAAATAAAATCAGGGGTAAACTCCTGCTTCAGTATTCTGAATTTTTATTTTTTATTTTATGAGTCCTACTGCTTCACAAAAGAGTGCAACCAGGCAGAGGAGGACAATTTGACACAGCATCAAAAATATTTCCCTTTGCAAATTTTTATTTTAAGACAATCTGGTATTAACCCTCTTGTCATCTTTTAAGTGTTCAGTGTTCTCTGAACCTTCCTAAATTGCTGCCAATGATATTCAATAGAAATGAACATCAAAGAAAAACTGTCCCTTGTTGGACTTTCTCTGCTATGATAACTTTCTTTTCACTGAACACCACCTCATTCTCATCTCTCATGGCCTCATTCTCATATTTCTTACTCAGAACAAAAATTTCCCAGCTATTTCACCCATTTTCCCGGCACTTATTGTTTTCTCCTCCAGATCCTCATATAATAAAAGTGTACCAGATTCCAAATACTGTCCATGAATTTTTTTTAACTTCTTACTCCACTTAAAATCTTTGTTAAGGATAACCAGAACTCAACAGTATATACAACTATCATATCTATGCCCATGTTATACACAAAACTGAAAAAGCAGCTGATGCATCTGTTGACAGCTAAAGACTGAGAAAGAATGGGTCACTTTTGTTGATTGGTTTTCCACATCACTTTTACCCTTCCAGAGAAAAGTCCTGGTATTACGAGAAGCCATCACTGAAACAGATGTGGTAACCCAGTTTCTGGACTAGCTGAGGACCCAGATTCTCATAGAATAAAGATATCTGAGCAAGGCTCCAGAAATTCAGCGTGAACATGATGCAAACAGTCAGGGCTGGGGCATCTCTGTAAGCAGATCTCCTCCTAAAGGGCCAGGTCATCTCTACCAGCTTGCAGGGATTTTATCTCTGCTACCTACTGTGTCATACAAAATTGTGATGGCACATTTATAGTTGTGAGATTCCCCAAAGGAATCTAAAGGTGGTTGTCCTCAAGTTCATTTGAAAGTCTATGGAAACTGGGAACCTGCCTCCCTGCAGGTCCTTTTGGAAAACTCCATCCTGAAACATTGAAGATGTCCCATCCGTACCTCATGCCATATTGTATGAAAAATTATTTTTATTTGGCACTATGGTAATGGCTCCAGTCTCAAAGGATGTTGCATTGCCCCTGTCCTCAGCACTGCACAGAAATCCAGGGGGGGAAATTATTATTATTATTATTATTATTATGTTCTTGTATTTTATAATCTAAACCAAGAAGAAAGGAAAACTATCAGAAAACACACCCAGCAAATGATCATGTAAAGAGTTCAACTGATGTAAAACAGATTACCACCCCAAAAAATATTTAAATTGAACCTCAACTCCCAATTTCTTGACAGGAAACACACAAATCTAGATCTCTGTCCCATCCCATGTATTTCATTTCCCTCAGTGGAAACACAAAGCTAATTTTTAAACATGTATTTAAAAGAAATATGAGCATACTGATAACAAAAAAACAGACATGATTTTTTGAATATCAAAGATAAACACAAACATAAAAACTTCTAAAAGAAATGCTGCTGATGTTAACCATGGTTGGAGTAGGGATCTAGTGATCAGAGCCACTTGCCTCTTCTGTTGGCAAGGCTTATGTGGGTCCCACAGGAGCTTCCATTTAAATAGAGGAGGGATTTTGTCTCTAAACAACAAGGCTAGTGTCAGATGTAGCTGACACACCAGGCATAAAGGTCATAATTTCATGAGGCTTGGATGTTTTTTAATTTCAACCAATTAAATTAAACCCTCAGTCTGAGGCCCATAGTGCATGGTCCCTGAAATGACCATTTACCATGTACATCAGAAACTCAAGAGGTTTCCTTTTCTGTGTTATTTCCTCAGCCCAGTGACTAGATGAAACGAAATCACTGAAGCGTGAGCACTATAACAATATAAAATAAAATCAGAGATGAAGGTTTCCAAGGGATATTTTTTTAATGCTGTTACACTGCTTAATTTCAAAGCTACATGCTCAAACCCATGTTTTCTGTTGAGTCCCGTTAGACTGTAAGAAAAGAATTTTCTATGTAGATTTGTAATTATTTCTTTATAGGCAATATAGCAGTTTGCAGTACCTGGGATTAAATGAAGGGCTGCCTTCTCAGCTATAGCTAAAGAATCACATTTACACTTTTTGCAATATAAATAAAATGGCTGAATAAGAAATGTGCAATATTCTGATTCACAGGAAGTTTGGGATCCAAGTTCCCCCTCCTCCCCAACATGCCAAGGAATTTAAAAGTCACATAGAGTTTCAGGACTCCAATAGTAAAGCTTAAAGACACCTCTCCAATTGCTCTGTCAGCTGCAGACCCTGGTTTCACAAACACATGTCTACAAGGAGACATTTCCATTTTTGCAGCTTTCCCATGAGGATCTACCCACTTATTACCAATGGCAAATATTAATGCAAAGTTATTGACCCAAATCACAAGATATTTGTATTGCAGCTCTTCCATGCATTTGAACACCAAAAACCTCCTGACTCATGGGCAAGGCCAATTTCTTACCAGAAAGAGCAGGAAGGAAAATAAAGTAAGTAATTCCTTGAATCAACATTTTCTTCTATACAAGTTCACCATATTTCCTACAATACTGAAATTGTAACCCTCTAAAATAGCAGCATAGAAAGGCCACAGCCAAGAAAACCACTACATGCCAAGTGCTTTTGGCTTCACACAAGGAGAGATGCATAATACTTGGACACAGAAGACCTTCAACAGCCCACCATGGCTCAGTAGATAAGAATCCAGATAATATTCCTGTCTCTCTTGCAAGGTTAGTGCATGGCCCTGAACAGGTCGTTCTCACTTATCATTAGTCCTGTTTTTCAAGCAGAGAAGCTGATATGATAACTTTTTTTTTTAATTCAAAGACATAAAAGAGATATTTGTATTAGTACTGCTAATGTTAATGCTGAAGGAACAACAGGTTTCCCAAAAAAGAATCTACAGTAAATAGATATCAGCCAGTGGCACTTATAGATGTTTCCCTAATCTTAGATACTCCCTGCCTCAGAAATCATTCAAAAGAACAACTGTACAGAATATATCCAGACAGATTCCAAGCTGGCATTTCATTCCTATGTCTCCACATTTTCAAGACAAATATCATCCTTATTAGCCTATCAAGAAATTCTAAAACACAGAGAGGTCTGAGATATGAAAATTACTGCTAATAAGAAACTTCTGTGTCTTCTGAGAGAAAATCTTATTAATTGATCATGTTATTATTTTTCCCTCAGTTTCTGTCCTGAGGTAAACCCTACAAGTCTCTGTGCAATTGGGCACTAGGAGCTGCATATGCATACAGTAAATCACAGGTTCTCACCTCTCCCTGAACGGAGGGAGATTTCCGTTTCAATTTAGCAGTCACAGATGAGTTTTGCTTCAGATAAGAAGCAATCCTTCCTGTTGAGAACAGTGCAAACATGGAAGTAGAAATCTGTGAAAAAAATTACAATCAACAATCTGCAGTTTAAAAAAAAAAAAGTTGTTTCAATAAATTATATGTTGATCCCATTTCAACAGTAGACAGCAGAATTTGGAATTATACTAAGGAGTTCCTATTGGGCCTTAAATATAGAGAGATAACCAGGGAGTAAACATCTATTTTCTCACTTTCATATCTTCAGTCCCACTTTAATTTCCCCTTCCCAAAGTATTCATATTACAGGAAAGAGGATTACAGGGAAAAAAAAATGCTGGAAATAGCAGGTAATGAAATAGAAACACTTTCACCTCTGGGTCATCAATTAAAATCCAGTCCCAAGTGGTAGTGACTAAACATCATTACCCTCTGATAGCTGTTCAATTGCATATTTGAAATGGAGTTTCAGCTCTCCAAGCATTGCAAAAGCCCCTGCTGGGGCTCACACAAGCTGACCAATGCTCTGGTGGTTTTAGAAAAGTCCCTAGAGAGCTGAGATCATGTGCAGACAGAGATTGCATTGGGGATTGGTTGGTTGGTCTTTGCTCCTCTCTACATGAAGTCTGATTAAGTATCTTGCTGTGTCCTGTTCTTCCCAGCCAATGTGTTCAGTCCTGGGCCTTGGCCTCCCTCAGGAGCACTGGAGAAGAGAAGGCTTTGGGATCACCTAATTGCAGTCTTCCAGAACCTGAAGGGTGTATAAAATTAGGTCCTCCGGGGGTTCCCTGGGTTCCCAGCCAGTCCGGGGAGTGATCCTCGGCTGACCGGTCCGCAGGGAGGGGTAGATGTAACCCGGAAAGCTCCACCAAATAAAGACGAGACGTCTCCCGAGCAGCAGGATCCGAGAGGTTTATTGCAAGGAACAGCAACCTCCCGAAGGAAAGGCTGACTCCGAGAGCCCAGTACAAGGGCGGGACTGAGAATATAAGGGCAGAGGGATAGGAGTGGCTAGGGCACAAACCAACCAATGGGTAAAGGGTAGAGGGGAGGAGACGAGATGGGGTGACATGTAATGAACCAATCGGGATACAGGAGAGGAGTGGCATTCTAACAGGGTCCAATGGGATTAACAGAACAGAAGAACTTTCTAGAACTGGGGAGTGTGTTAAGCTTTGACAGACAGCCTCAACTGGGGAGGGAAACAGCATGTGATTGACAACTTTTTGCTATATTGAAGTTGCCTCCCAAGGGAGGGCGGGGACCCCTCCCACAGAAGGGAGCCTACAAGAAAGATGGAGAGAGAATATTTATAAGAGCATGGAACGACAGGACAATGGGATGGCTGTAAGCTGGCAGAGGGCAGGTTTAGGTTAGGTATTGGGAAGAAATTCTTTACTGTGAGGGTGCTGAGGCACTGGCATGGGCTGTCCTGAGAAGTAGTGGATGTCCCAACCCTGACAGTGTTCAAGGACAGGCTGGAAGGGGCTTTTACCAGCCTGGTCCAGTGGAAGGAGTCCCTGCCCATGGCAGGGGGGTTAGAACTGGATGGATGATCTTTAGAGTTTCTTTTAACACAAGCCATTCTGATTCTACAACTGGAGTAACTGGGCTAACTGCAGAGTGCATACTTCAGATGCTGGTAAGAGAATTTCTCTTTCTTGCTCCTCTGGTGCATCTTGGACAGAAAAGGAGATTTTGGAACTCAAATTACTTTACCCTTCTCCATGGGTCCTCACTTCTGCACAAAAGGCATCTAAATATCTGGTAAAGCCTTGAATCACCTCAAAATAGGGTTCATCCTGCAAAGGACTCAAGATAGTGTTGTGGTAATGGCGAGTGCTGTTGGTCTCATTGTACTCATCTGCAGGTGAAGATGAGCTGCTGGTGCCAAATAGGTACAGACCCTCATTTCCACATGTGGGACAGCAGGGAGATGTGATTTTGCAGAACATCTGCAGCACTTTCACTTGCTGCATTTCAGGTGTTTGCTGCCACTACTCCAGCTCAGCCACTCCATGATGGCTCCTCAACCACCAAAAAGCTTGCAAGATTGGGATAATTGTTAAACCTAATTTCATAAATCCATGTCAAGAACAGCTGAAAAACAGACTTCTAGAAATACTCCTGTAGCTAAAGTTCTTTGTGCAGGCCATCAGTGTGCACAGCCAGAGGGGAGGGCTGGGAGAGAGTCTAACTTACACCAGTGTAGATTCCCTCCAGATTCCCATCTCTAACTGGCCTGACCTTTTCTAAAAGGGTTACATCACACAGAGACCTCAGCTATTACCCCCTGAATGCTATTTTCTGTGCTCTAGAAACCTCACTGAAATAATCCAGTGACAAACCTTATTGTGAAAGCCACCCATGAGCAGGACAGGGCCACTTAGGAGTTTCTGTCCAGAGTGAATAGGGAAGTCACCACTCTCCAGCCTATATTATTTCTTTTCTTAGATTCACAATCTGGGAAGGAGCCAGAGATTCTAAACAAAGATAAGGTGTAAAGAAGTGGACACGACATTAAAGAAATAAAATCTATATCAGGGCAATAATGGTCATAAAGCAATAAAGTGGATGCATAATAGTTCCTGGACTTTTAATTTGTGACTAATTTGTTGCACAATGAGGTTGCAATTTTCTAATTGTGATTGCCATTTTAATTTTACTCATGGCTGTGCAACTAACAATGTATAGTCTAGTAATTAAAATTAATTGTACCTTCACCTGCATATTTCTATTAGGCTGTTAAATTTAGTCAGTAGGCTCAATGATTTTGTTCTCTGAGAGATGCTGAATTCATTTCAGTGAGCCCAATTATGTTACACTCTGTAATTTCTGTATGAAAAACAAGCATTTTACTTTAATATGAGGAGTTGCTACAATCCCATTTTTAAAATTGCATATTCAACACCAGAATACAGGCTGACAGGAGATACATGTAAGGGGCTTTTTCTTTTAAAAAATAACCTGCTTGTGAGGTATCTTTTACAAAACCAGCAATTACAGCCTCTAGAAATAAATCCAGTAAAACACAACTAGATAGTCATCATTCAATTAATTTCATGAACAATTAACAGATGTCTCCCTAACCACACACACATGGTTTAAATTCAATCAGAATTTTATGACAAGCTGCAGGTTGCATATTTGAAGCCACAGTAACACAGTGACAGAATAAACTGTTTCAACACAGAGGCAAAACTATGAAAACCTGTGTTGTCACACAGGACCCATTATAGTCATGTCCCAAGTGTCCAGAATCCATAGCACTTCAAATCCTGTCATGAATTTTTTTCCAGAAAAGGGTATTGCTCATTTTCACACCACAGTCATAGCTCCTGGCAAATGCAGGACTATCAAAATATGCTGTAGTGAGTTCATCATCAGTGGTGATATTTCTCAAATTGACTTGTAGCCTTGTCCAGATCACAGCAGTAGCAGTCAGTCCAGTGCAATTCCTCTTAAACCCCTCAGTGTTGTACAGATTTACCCTTGGGGCCCCAAAAGAGGCATTTGACTCCTCTTCCTTGAAGAGTCTCAAATGTCTCAAAATAAAACAAAAAACTAAATAGTGCCACGTAGGTCTATGCAGGTTAATTTAACCCTTTTATTATGGCTGGGATATTCTGACTGTCAAGCAACTTGATGTCAATGTGCTTTAAGATGTTCTAATTAAACCTCTGCTTGTCCATCATATCAGGTTCAAGATGTTGAAGTCTGCTTTCACATGGTGTGAACTTCAGGGTCAAAGCTCTAAGAAAGTAGAAGAGAGACAAGGAGAAATAAATCTGGTATAATCTCAATATTAGCACCCAGAAACCAAGATGGAGCAGTTACATTGAAACCAGAAGATCTGCACCAGCCGGAGAAAAAACTTCAAAATTGTCACTAAGTTGTAAAACTTCCTTCCTATATGGAGAGAATCTGTGGTGGACATAGATACCTGACTTCTCTGATAATGAACACCTCTATGTAAAAGCAAAACCACTTGACATGCTGGCCCTTTCGGTCTTTTACAAGTCAATAGCTGAATAAAAATCTCCATTTGTCAAGTTAAAGCACAAAGAATGTTTACTGAAAATTTGTCAGTGGACCTTTACTCCATCAGAATATGACAAAGAAAAGCAAAGTGAGATCATGTCAACATTCAATATAGATTTTGCATTACTATTAATAACATGCAACAAGTATAGTCACATGATCTTAATAAATGGTAAATAAATGCAACGGAATTTGCATTACCAAGAATTACATGGAGAGATTTTTTTAAAAAATAATAATAATTCACTACTGTGAAGTTAAACTGGAAATAATCGGAATCAAGAAGAAGAATATCTATAAAAATTAATACAGACAAATATTATTATATAAATTAAACCAATTTAAAGTCAGAAAACTCCTAACTCAAAATCCAGGGTTAAATTGAGTACCCCTCTTGCACTCCTTTCCTGGTAAATGCACCAAGATATAACAAAATAACATCCCTTTAACCTCTTTTACCCTGCCTGGTCAGTGCACATCTTCACTATCTCCCTACTTACCCACCCAGCAGCTGCACAACCCTCCCACCCTTGTATCCCTCACTATAACCAAAGGAGAAAGCCCATGGTCACAGGGAAGACGCTTTGCAGTGAACAGGGCTGTGCTGCACTGGTTGTGCCATTTTCTTCTCTGCTCCTGCTTTTAAACTGGAGCTGATGGCACTGTCTTGGCAGCACTGAGCATATAAAATCACTGCTAAATCACATGAAATTCTCTCTCTTCTAAGGCATTGCTCCTTCATCCCTCTGGCACAAAAACAGTTTACTGTGAACTGAATTGCAGCTAATCCCTTTGAAATTATTTTTACCATATACCCTTTATTACTATTTTCCCATATAAACCATTGTTAAATAACAACAGGACCTTCTCATAACACTCAAAATAATTGGCTATTTTGGATGATATTATCAAGACTGTTTAATGTGACTTGGGTGAGTGACTGTTATTCATGCAATTCACCATTAGCCCCTTGACCTGGATCATTGCTGGAGCAAGTTTTATGAGCTTAATTGCATTCCCTCCCCCCCTTCCTGTGTAAATTAGTCTGCACAAATAAGATTTCCTAGTTGTTGTGCATCATCTTCTTCACAGTTACCTTCTTTCCAGACATGTTCACAGTTAGGAAAGTCTATTAAAAACCAGAAAAAACTCCAGTTGTATTTGGTAAACTGCATGAAGCTGAAAAATAAACCAGTCAAAGTGTACAAGCTATTGTCATTTTATTAATTAACAGAAGGGCTTTTGTTGATTACGATTACATGTGACCAGACAAGGAAAAAATTCATGAGAGATGATGGAGACAGAGACTAAGAGCTACCACAGCATTGGAAATTACAAAGCTTACTGTGGGGGTCTATATTTGTTATAAGATGGGTTGTTATCTTCAATCTAAAAGCGACCTTGATAAAGTATCTTTTGACACTTTTACTGCTCCTTTAAATGAAATATTCCCTATATCTTCAAGAACCAGCTTGAGTGGAATTGACTCAGTAGCTCAGCTTTACAAAGACAGGGGAAACATTTTCTAATTTAAAAGAAATTTGAGAAAATAGTTCTATTCCCCTCTCTATTATCTCACCATTCTGGAGCTTAGGTTTCCGAAACATCAACATGCACAGTTTGCTTTACAATCCTTCTGCAGAAATTAGCTGACACCCATCAATGTAGATAACAGAAAGCTGTGGCATTAACACTTGAGAGTGCATTAATCTTTCCCAAATTAAAATCTGCACCACAGCATTTAAGATTGAGGCCACCATGGTTCAGTGCTGTTTGACCGCCAATTTTGATAAAAGTGTTTTAAGAGAGGTGAGACTGAGATAAATTGCCCATGGTTACACAACAGCAGCGAGGGTAAGTGCTCAGTCTATTGGCTGCCATCACAGTGGGGTGTCACGGGTGTTTGCGTGTTTACATAAAGCACAAAACAGAAGGAAAAGAAATACATTACACTATATTGCTTGGAGGTGATATCAATATTATATTTCATTGTTGGGAGACAAATATACTTTCACATTTGAGTATCTCAAGATAAAGGCACCTTTGGTGGTAAAACAAATGAATATTTTTCCCAGTTCCCAAGCCAGTCACTTTCTCTTGAGTTTAAATGCAATCTTCCTGCGCTGAGTGGGTGAGTTAATCTTCAGAGATAACACCCACATGTAGTTTTCAATCGAGGTCTGTCTGAAATGAGCCTTCCAGTCAACACACAGTGAGCAAATCTTTTACCACGTGGTGCAGTTTACACTGGCCTGAGTCCTGCTGACCTCAAAAGTGATGCTCAAAATGGACCTGGGCTTAAAATTCAGTCCAAGTCTCTCAGCTGAATCACTGCTAATATAAAGAATATGCCTCTTCCCTGCTTACTCTGTTCCAAAGGTTTTGAAATTCCTATTCTTGTGTTTTCAGAAAGACCTCCTCCTAATAAAATATTCAGAGACCTCTGAAATAAAGCCGCTGTCATCCCAGTGTTTTGAAACTATTCTTTCACTGCCAGACAGAAGAATATGGGAACTCTGTAGGACTTTCAGTCAAAATTCATTGAGTTCCTGGGGTTTTTCAGATGACCTCAAAGTCCCACGATTTCACCAAAATTGTATTCAGTCTGAAATATCTCTGTAACAATATGAATTATTAACAGAACTGAGAACACGTTTCATTTCTTGACCCCCCCAAAAGCTGTACCCTAAGACTTGATTCTTGTTCTGCAATAACTAGGATTTTCACTTAGCTTGCTTGTTTTCTTTCCCTGTTTTAATGTGGTATAGTGAGGACAAAGCATTAGAAATTAAAAGGAGATGAAACACTGATTCGTGTTACTCACCTAGCAATGAAATACACATAAAATACAACCAGTCTGCTATTTGAGTTCTCTGCAAAATTTAGAAAGCAATTAAAGCAAATTAAAGCAAAAAATTTAATTTCTTTGTTCCATAATTATCACTTATGCAGAAGAGCAATCACTGCCAAGAGGTTATCCCAGAGAAATTGGAACCAGACTCCATGGATGGTCTTTGCTAAGGGCTGGGAGCTGATGTCCATGGTGGAGGAGCTGTGAAGCAAAACACCAGGGACCGAGTCCCTCATGCCAGCTCATTCCTGACTTGCCACAGCCAAATCATTTCACTGTCTCAGCATCAGGCCCTCCCACCTATGGCAATACAATCATAATCCTACTTGCCGAATCTATGAGGGTTATGAAAAGGAAAAATCTAGGAAGCATTTTGAGATCATAGAATACTTAAGGTTGGAAAAGACCTCTAAGATCACTGAGTGGAACTGCTAACCTGGCACCACAAAACCGTGTCCCCAGGAGCCACATCCAAATGCCTTTTGAACACTTCCAGGGAAAACCACTGTGAAATCATCACACTATAAACCGTGTGAAATAAGCTTTTCTAGGAGAAACTCAAGATCAATTGAACCACCAAGAGTTAAAGACCATCTCACCAGAGCTTTTGCCTTGGAAATAGTTTGCTTTCAACTTGCATCCTGTGCCAATTTGCATTCTGAACCTCCAAATTCTGAATTCAAGCTCTCTTTACCATTTTTTGCTTTATTCAAGCATATGTGAGCAAACCACATACCATTTACTTTATTCAAGCATATGTGAGCAAACAAACCAAATGAGAGTATGCTTATGTATAAAAGCACTTAAAAGCTAAGTAATCAAGTTGAGATAAGGCATTCATGCCATGAATGATGTGATGGAGTTCATCAGTTGGCTCTACTACAACAAGTAGTGTAAATACAATTAAAATGTTATAAAATATGACTCAGCCCCTAAAGTTCACAGTGGCATATGTAGTCAGAGAAAAAGAGGTGGAAAAAACCAAAACCAAGTGGAATTGAAAGTGTGAGTCCTTATATTCTAGGTGCCCCAAGGTTTAAATCTTGGATTACTAGGAAGACAATGAAAATTTTGTGATGAAAGCAATGTCTAGAAATTCCTCTCTTCTGGGTCACAGAAACATGTTTTGTCAAAGCAAAAACACAGGCAACAAACCCCTCTCCAGAATTAGTGAAGGGCAGCAGAACAAAATCCTTGAGCAAAGTCCAGGAGCTACAAACTTGTACAAAATTTACCACCTGCTCCAGAAGCCAATAGTACTTCCTGGCCCTACTTGAAAAATCACTGCCTGATGTTTTAGGAAGCAAAATCAAAAGGAGAGGCTGCATTGCACATAACTTCAAGCTTAGTCAATTACATGAGAGCAAATTGATCCTTTGGTGATGGAGTTGGTCATGTCATATAAAACATTACTAGACATTACTGTAGTGATAAGGGGAAAGAGTGAAGGGAAAAAATGGAAAAATATTAAAAATAAAGTAAAACAGAGGAAATAAAAGAAAAAATATTAATATTTCTCTTTTAGTTATAACATAGCCAGACATGTTACATCCAAGGACAGCTTAGGCTCTTCTGTGTTTCTTGGGACTCTTTTTCACTTGAAAACCAAACTAAATTTAACTGAAAGGAATGTATATTGCTTTCTGTCTCCAGGGATCTTATGAGAGCTCACAAGGGCTGCTAGGGCCAAATGGTGATACATAACTCCTAGAAATAGTTTGGTTCAATTTGGAGACTTGATTCACAATAAGAAAGCACTGAGCAAAGCAGATGCTTGATTAGACTGGCCAATGTGATATCAATTATTATATTTTTGATTTGAAACCTTCCTGCTGATCTGACTAATCTGTGCTATTAGAGGCTTGAATAATTAGACAAACTAAATTGAACATTAAGCTGAACTGTCCCTCTGAAGAAGTGGAGGATAATCCAGAGGACACCAATATTAGCCTTAGATGCAGAGAGACAGTAGGACAATCCACCAAATCAGACAGGCAGAAATGGAAATCTGGCTGATACAACTATTCATTGGAATGGACTGTGGCAATAAGAATAATTGCTAACAGCTGTAATTGTAATTTATTATTTCATTAGAAGTCCCAGCACATTAAATATTGTATTTCTGAGATTCCTTATCAGCAAAGGGAGCTCTGGCTGGAGTCTGACATGGAGTGTGAGACTCAGAAGATGCAATTTGCATCTCCAGATGGATTCCCAAGGGGAAACCATACCCATCGTGCCAGTCACTCCAGCAATATCTTAACTGGATGGGACTGGACATACTGGGGAAGACACACTGAAATAACAAAGAATCACGACTGCTTATGTGTTCAAATAAGAAATTACAGTTCTGAAAAAGCAACTGGGGCTGTAGCCTGAGCAGTACCTCTGTGCACCCTATAATAAAGCACACGAAGAAGTGCTGCTGCTCATACAGCTGCATACCAGCCAGAAATCTGGAGTGACCAGAGATACTGTAAATTGTCTTCACGTTATTTAATTGTAATTCATTAAATATAAATGCATAACTTAAAGTCAAATAAACACTCACAATCCCCCGTTGTATGGAAGCACACAGATCCCTTTGAGCAGCCAGGGATCCTGCATGAACATCTGAGGCTGAATTTGAAGCTCATCCAGGTTACAAATAATGGTATTCACTGCAGCTGTACAAAAGTGACCTGCATGTTCCTGATGCATGGAGGGTTGGGATGCAGTTGTTAAATCCAAGAAGCAGCTAGGCTTTAAAGATTTGCAATTGCTCCAAAAGCACTGATAAAGAACAGTTGATTTCTCTCATTATGTAAAATGTGGATGCTCTTGTCTTGGCCAAAGAGGTGAGAGCATAAGATTTCCTGCTACTTACAGGTCGTTTGGTTGAAAAACGTTGTCCTTTTGCAGTTTGGTCTATTGGCAATTAGATAACAAATACAGGACATGTAGATGGAGTCAAAAACATTGCCGTGTTTTACAGCCTGCTTGTACAATAACTCTCTAGCTGGCAATGCAAAATGAAAAAAAAAAAAAAATCCAAAATAAAAACGACAGAGCAAAACTGTAAAGTAGAAAAGCTCTGCTCATTTCAACAGAGCTGCGTGTTTTTACCAAGGATTCTGTCCCTTACTGGTGAATTTTGAAGCTTCTATAATTAACTAAGAAAACTCATTAGAGGTGCCTTCTGTATGCAAGGTTTGTTTCCCATGCAAATTTTATGTCCCTTCCAAATCAGGTTCCATGTGAATGTGAAATTCATGTCAGAAACACAAGACTTTTTGGAGATGCATGTAGAGAGGGAGCTGTGCAGAACACAAATGGGATATTGGGATATCCAATTGAAAATACCAAACAAAGATGTCTGAAATAATTCTTTTGTGATTGTAGATTTGATCAAACACACAAAGAAATTAAATATGGTATTTGTTAAACAGAAGGTCATAGAAGGTCATAGACTCATAGAATCATTTAGGTTGGAAAACACCTCTAGGACCATTGAGTCCAACCATTAACCCAGCATTGCCAAGACCACCACTAAACCATGTCCCCAAGAACCATATCCACGCCTCTTAAATCCCTCCAGGGTAACTCCACCACTTCTCTGAGCAGCCTCTTCCAGTGGTTGATCACCCTTTAGATGAATAAATTTTTCTTAATATCCAATGTTAATCTCCCATAGCACATCTTGAGGCCATTTCCTCTCATTGTATCACTTAATTTTTGAGAGAAGAGACCTTCCCCCACCTGGCTACAATGGTCCTTTAGGTACTTGTAGAGAGCAATGATCCAAGCTTTTAGGTCAACAATTTCCATTTTTTAAATTATCACCTTGGGTAGTAGGATTTTTTAAAGAAACTAGTTTGAGATAAGATTACCTTTCCCACTGGTGCCTACAATGAACTTTCATTATTATTAGCAAGAAAAATGACCAGATTTCAGGATGAAGGGCTTGAAAAGCTCAGGAGCCAGAGACACTTTCTTTGCACCACTAAAACCAAGACACTTCTGGAGAACAGTGTTTCTTCCCATTTGCATATAAGCACATATTTACATCACACTGAGAGTGACTGCTACCCATGAAATGAGTGGCACAGCATAACAACAACCACAATAATGACAATCTTTTCGTTCCATCACCTGCACCATGTCCCACTAATATGTGTTTCTGGAATTCAAGCAAACATCCCAGGATCTGTCAATCTTAATATCCATCCCTGCACTCTTCTTCCCTGCACTGGCTCAGAACTGTAACAGGTATCTACGTCTTGCCAAATGCAGAATTTGAATTTGAAATTAAAATTAATGCTTTGTATTAACATAAAGCATTTTTGTTTGTGCATGTAGTTAAAAATGGCTTAATTCAACGTTTGAATGTGGACATTGAGTTCTCTTAGTCAAATCCCGGGCTTTGCAGTCTCCTTTAAAGCCTGATGGGCAGCGCCCACGAGGCGTGTCGTGTGTTTGGGTTTGACAGCGAAAGGAGCACACGTGCAGCTGTACCAGGGCAAACCCAGTGCATCTCACACTGCTTTACATGCCTGCCGCCACTGCAAGTCAAGTGCAACCATCCTGTGTTCCATAAGAATTGCAACAAGATTTTGCAAATCAATTAAAACCCACATTGTCTCCTGTCTGTACACAAAGAGCACAGAAATGCCATGTCATTTTTTTTTCTAACAATTCAGCCCTTCAAGTTCCATTTTTGTCACCCTTTACCTCAATGTCCACATTGTGGCTGTCAAGCTAGGAAGCAGCAGTGACAGCCACATCTTGAAGAGCCATCTTCCCCTCTCAAATAATCTAGTTTGCAATGGGTATCTTTACCTACTATTCTTCTATTTTCCATCTCATGAGCCGCCATGAAATTGGCATTTAAAACTAATTGTACGGTAAAACCCGCGGATTCCAGAAGCTGTGTCTGAGATTTGTGGCAAGGCAGTGGGACCAGATTCCCCCCTGTATTAGTTTTTCTGTCTGCTACATAACTGTGAATGAGTGCTAAAGGGGATTATTAGGCCCCAGTGGTGAGATAGAGAGCATATAACTAATCTGCATTGCTTATCTCAAGCAGACAGTGGTCTGTCAGGACCTGTCTACATGCCCTCCATGCTTGTCCCCTGCCTTTATTGTCTTGCCACTGCTGTTGCTGCTGGTGGCTCTCCTGTGCTCTTATAAACAACCAATTACTGCCCCAAACAGATGTCTGTGGCTATGATCAAATAATTCAGTTGGAGTGAAGAGGCCTTAAACAGGTCAATTCCATTCAGTTAGACATGGTATCTGAGCGAAGGCGAAAGGAGGCACTGCAGGGTGACCTGAACTTGTGAGTTATTGAGAGCAGGTAAAGTTAGGACAGCAGGTAATGAATCAGCTTTTGCCAGTTAACGCTGTAAAAATACATAAAATGAAAGCTGAAGAATTATTTAAAGTCCCTTTTGCCACCAAAAACTGAATGGGTTTTTTAACAGAAAAGTGAATTTCTTTACGAAGTACAACATTTTCATACTATGCATTTGATTTAATAAAAGACACATTCCTCCCTGAAATGAGCCATTAGTTTATAAAGCTAAAAATTTATATATAGAAACAGAAGAGCAGTGAGTAAGCTTGGTAGGAAATTTTTAATTAATTCTGCTACTGATGAACCATAATCTCCACAAAGAAAATTTGATACATGTGCTTTTGACAAAGTATGATTTCCATTAAAATATTGTGCAAACTTCAGGGTTTATAGCTTGCCTGTTCAATAAATTTGTATTTAGCTTTTGTCTTCTTCAGTCTGCAGAGGAAACAATGCGTATCAGGCAGATGCTCAGGCACCAGAACAATTAATGTAGCTTTCAAAAAGAAAAAACAAAAAGAGGCCAGCTTTAAATCTTTTGTGCCTGTGCACCCACCAACCACCCTACACACGATCATAAAAATACACGGTTATTTGATGGGTAGTTATGTTAAGCTGTAACCATAACCAAAAGCCATGACCAAGGGGGTGAACAAGAGAATCCTTTTATTGTCCCCTCCTGATTCAATAGATTTACAGCAAGATTTTCCATTCTGCCCCGCTGTCATACAGCCACCCAAGCATAATGTCCTGATCACTATAAATTCATTGGGGATTGGGCCCAGAGAAAAAAGCAAATTCCCTTGCAAGACCAAATCAATACTATTAATTTTATGTCTAACTAAGATATATAAATATTCATATGCCCAGGTAAGGCTTAGCCAGGAAAGAGGGTTGCAAGCACTAGAGAAATCTGAGACAGTTTCACTCAGTTTCCCAGAAATTTCTCAAAAAACTTCTCAGACACCTCCACAACCAGGAGAGTCTTTTCCCAAAAGAACTTATGATCTCTGGGCATGGTTTTAGCACAGAGCCCCATGCAGAAGGCAGAGAGAAGCTGGCTCACACATGAAGGAGCACTAGGAGGGATCATGCAGAGAAGCAACATCTCTGGACCTTCAACAGCCCTTTTATCTCAAAGCAGCAATGAGTTGCACAGACTTTTCATACTCGTTAGAAAAATAAATCCTGTAGCAAGGGCAGGGGTTTTGGAAGACCAGAAGATGAAGAAGCAGCAGCTGTAGGTGCCCCTTCATGGGAATTGAAGACAAAACCAGAGGTAAACAAGAAGTGGTGGGCAAATCCAGGATATATGAAATGAAAGAGACTGGCATTTTGTATGCAGATGGAATAGACAGAGAGACAGATGTAAAAATAGGAAAAGGGGAGATAAGAGAAGGACTGAGAAGAGGACAAAAGGCAAACAGGTGTTTGGGCGTGGTGAAACAACACTAGAGAAACATTACCAAGGCTGATATCCACACTGAAGGCTGAGTTAGAGACACTAAAGCAATTCTTTATGTTTATTACCAAGAAAGATCTTAAAATAGGTTTAAAACTTAATCTTGTGATGGAATACAGTTTACTGTGGGGAGCTAAGTGACAGATGAAAGGAAAAACTTTCCCTGAAGCCATGGTCCAATTTCCAGTTAATTCCTTGTTAATCTCAGTGTAGTCTGGACCACAGACCTTAGCTCTGGTAAGGGAGACCGTACCTGGAAACTTCACAACATATATGATCCCAGGGCAAATGTCATAATAAGAAATTGGAGTGAACACCTGGTCCTTCAGCTCATTTTGTGCTGTTTGCTACTAGAGCAATTCAGCATTTCTCAGCTGCCTGACAAAGTTTGTCTAGCAAAGCATTCTCAGATATACCTGTACAAACAGCTGGTACCCCAGATCACATTCACAATTTTCACAGAATAAATCCATGATATTTACATACAGTTTTACAGACTGTTAACACACCCTGCAATTTGTACTTGCTTATCTCTACTCCATACATTTAAGACTTAATCTTTCATTAAAAATCAGTTTCTCCCAAACCACTAATTGTAGGTACTTCTCCATCAGCTAATTCTGATTTCTCATTAGGGGACACCTTATTCACAGTATCTGCAGACCAAAATAGTGTCTTCCTCCATCCTTCCTTCCTCCATGTTATCACATTGAAAATAAACTTAATTATTAAAATAAGCTTATTATTAAAATAAGCTTATTATTCTTCTTAGACACAGACTTCCTATATTGATAGTTTCTGAGGTGTGGTTTGATGGCAGAAATAGAATATGTCACAAAATAGAACAGAACAGAAATAGCATAAACTATAGCCAGATCATAGAAATCTCAGCAAGTATATTCCTAGTCCACTTTCTTGTCGGAAAAACTGAAAGTCCAAAACATGCAGTCTTCAAGCCTGGGATGCAATTAAAGACCTAAAATGAAATCTTGAAAACCATCTTAGGTGTTTTGTTATTAGCTGTTCATCATCTTTCTAAATCCATCTGTGCTACTTCCCACCCTCATGATCAACATTGGCTCCTAACAGTCTAAACTACTAAATTCAGGCTAAACAGTTAAATTCAGCTAATCTAGTTGAGTTGAAGTATTTCATTTTGAATAACTATTTAAACAGTAACCTAATACATTGGCAAAAAGAGAAAATATTTGAGTAAAGTGTTTTAACCTGTTTTGTAAAAGCAGTCCACTAGGAAAGGTCCTGTACCTGCAGTGTTTTCTTACATCCTGGGGCAATGCTGCAGCTCTCAGCTCTGAAACGTGCCCTCTGCAGCCTTCCAGACAAATCTACACCATCTTTGGATATTTAAGGAAGCACCATCAGCAGAACAACCTTTTTAAACAAGGGACTGACCTGGAACACCTGTCCAGTGCTGTGCTGCATTAACCTTACCAGCTGAAACCTCTCTGCTTGAAACACTTAGGAACTCTATTAGTCACAAGGGTAGTCAGTGAAACACAGTGGCCCAGAGGATGACTCAAATGGCTAAAACCACGTGACATTCTCTGAAGTTAAGAAAAGCTTCAGCTGAAGGAGAACAAGAACCAGGAAATCCTTTGCTAGTGCCTTGATTGAAAAGAGAATAAAAAAATCCTGCAAGTGTGAATTCAGTTGCTGAGCTGGTGCACAAACATTGAGTCAAATTCTGCTTTGTCTTTCACACAGAAGACTGCAAATGGTGCAACATGGCTTAACCTTGGGCTCTCTTTAAAGCCCATCTGCAGAATCCTCTACAGGCACAGGGCTCCCTCAGATCACAGCTAAATTACAGCTGCATTTCAATGACTTGCAGCTCCATTATTTTTTCCTTACCAATAGCAATGTGCATGCACGCATTGCCAGGCCATGGTGTTGGAAAGATCAGCTCTGCCTTCAACAGCTGTTTGCATCTTTGCTCGTGTCCATGTCAAAACTGGCTTTTATACAACCAGCCCCTGCATAAAACCACCTGCTGGATGGAGACTCTTGGGTCACTCAAGTACAGTTTTACAAGATCAATGTCAACAAGAATATGGGCCAGAGTATTTCTTTACAACACAGGTGAGACTTGAGATACTGTTCACAGAAGGCACTGTAACTTGACTGTTTGGGTACTTACTGTCAAAAGTATCAAGAGTTCATTAAAAAGTAATTAAGCAAGAGAATACCTATGAGGAAATACTAAATTCTCATGAGGGAACACAGGCCAAGTCACAGAGCAGAGACCAACTCAGGTGTAGGCTCCAAGAAAATAAAACTAGCAAATAGCATAGGCAGAACAAACTGATTTCTGTTTCTTTCAAGACCACCATAAACCTGGCTTGGCATTAGTCCAGAATAGGTGGGAAGAGATCCCAGGCAAGTAATGCTTGCTGATCCCTGGAGGGTTTCCAGTTTAGCACACAAGTAGGTGTATTCTCAACCCAGATACTCTTAGAAGCAATCACTGTACCACTGGTTGTGCAGAATAACTAATTAACCTTAGCTTCAGCCCAAAGGAGGTAAAAACCATTCAACATGCATTTAGCAGTGATAAAAATCAATCTGTAAAAGAACAGATGTGGCCTCTGGTTTGGTTGGGATATTTCTAAAATATTAAACAATCCTTCCTGTAATATAAATAACAGGAGCATAATTGAATTAATATTGACGAATAGTAATTGCTCCTTGTTCCTCAAGTCTGCCTTTTATTAGTGGGAGGAGTGGTGGAGGTTATTGTCTCTCAAAAAAAAAAAAATTCCCGAGGCCCGGAGGCACCTTTTCTGCCTTATTATTATTGTAATAATGAGGGCAACTGATTTGATCTCTCCTTACACAATACTGCAGCACAGCGATGGCTAAATAAACAGCCAAAGTCCTTTTGTCCCTGTGGGCTGTTTCTAGGTAATTAAAATCAATAGGATCTTTCTCAGAGGATCTCTTTAACCTCATAGAGCTACACTGTTCTGAGCAGCCAATGTAAAACAAACAAATGAACTCACAGTCCTTGTTGATGGGGAAAATAAAATACAAGCAACACATTATTTTATTAGGAAAATATTGGTTTTGGAGAAGGGTCATGGAAGAGGCTGTATTTAAACCTTTATGTTTTTTTATTTCTTTCTCCTTTCTCACCCCCTCCCCTCCCCCCCACCCCCCCAATTTCTTAAAAAAAAATACTCTGGCAGCATCCTGTATTCCCAGAGGTCATGTGAGCTAAAACAGTCCATTGATCTTCCTTCTTACAGAAGGGGAATAGGCAACAGAGGGAAAATAAACATTACCCACTTGAGGCTTGTGACAACTCAACTTCTCTGCACAAGGTGCTGTGCATTTAAGGTTCAAGAGGGGAATAAGTCAAGGTCCCCAGGATTTCACTGATGCTGGTACATGCAGCTGGATGTAATTATGGACAAGGACAGTGCAGTGCAGGCTATGGGGGCTGGGATCCCTGGCTACACACCAATCCCATGGTAGATATCACTGACACAGCTCCCAGGGACTTGTGGTGATGACCAGCAAGACAAGTGCAACAGTCAGGAAGAAAAGGATTTACACCCCACCATGGAAGGTTTTTGGATCCTGAGCTGTCTTGGAAGACACAGTGTTGCTGAATGCAACTTAACACTTATTTGGGACAAATCTGCTCAGGGATCTCTTGTCCAGGTACACAACAGGTGATCTGAGCTTTGGCCTGACACACTGGCAGCCTCTCCTTGTGCTGTCCTTTGTTACCTGGGAAAGAGACAAACTTCCACCTGGCTGCCCCCTCCTGCCAGGAAATTTTAGAGAGCATTAAGGTCTACCCTGAGCTTCCTTTCCTCCAGGCCAAGTGTCCCCAGCTCCTATAGCTGCTCCTCATCAGACTTGTGCTCCAGAGCCTTCCCTAGCTCTGTCATCCTTCTCTGGACATGCTCCAGCACCTCAATGTGTCTTGTAGTGAGGGGCCAAAGATGCTCAGGAGTGGGTGGGGAGAGTGAGTCTTGAGCTGAGAACACCCTAAAAAAACAGGTGTTACTACAGGTACACAGCAATGTAGTAAATGCTACAAGAACACTAAAGCATGAAGCTGTTCTCACTGGAATCTCTGCTGCAGGATCCAATCTGACCTGCTGACAGCTGTTGTACATGATACAGCCATGTGCAAGGAAATAGGAAAGCTTCCAGTGCCTTTCAGGACACAAGAAAAGGAAAATCCCTCTGTGCCTGGGTGTTTGGCATTCTGATTGTTGAGTCTTTGACCACCACAAGGCTCTGGCTGGCAACAAGGAAAACCTGAGGCATGCCACCATTATGTTACATGTGCCACCCAGGCAGGCCAGGACCTGCCAGTTAGGGTTAACTGGTGTTCCATACATAAAATCCACTTCCAATTGCTCATAGATCCAGCAACCTTTAATCTTGTAAACTGGAAGGTTTTTGTTCTCAGGTTTGTGCCTCTGGAAAATGTAACCTCTGGAATGTTTCAGAAAAGTGGGGCAGCTCTTTTCAAAGGAAAAAAAAAGTTGAAAATAAAAGACATAGGCATTAAACAATTATATATTGGGGAATCTTGCCTCTGAACAGCAGTAACACCTTTATGTGCTGGGCAGCAACTTGCTATTTGCAGGTGAGGTGGTGAAAAGAAGCCATAACCATGGAGATCTTCAAGCTGAGAGCTGTGAAAAAAAAATCATCTGTGTTCACTTACTCAGTATAGGCTTCCTTAGATTATACTGACTCTTGAACAAATAATAACACTTATAAAAGAAAGAGATCCTGTACACAACGAGGCAAACTGCAGACAGGGTTGGGAGAGATCCTGAAACCAGGTGGGACCAAGCCAGCAGCACAGGAAGGAGCAGAGAGGCAACAGATCCAACGGGGGTGAGGCAAGTCTGAATTCTCTGTGCCAACAGCAGAGGCAGGCTCTGCAGGAGGGCAGCTCCCAGGTCTCACCTCCTGTGAGATGCTCAGCAGGGAGGCAGGGGTATATTTTTTTTATTCCAAATACAGTAAAACATCAGTAACCACCCTTGAAATGCCCACATTGAACTGCAGAAAATCCTCAGCTCTCTCTTGCTCTCCAAAAGCAGGGTCAGGTGCAGCTGCACCATTCCTGATGGATGGTTATCTGACACTAAATACCTCAAACATCAGAGACCCCAGTACTTCCCTACACATCATATTCCAGCATTTCACCATCCTGACCCATAAAATGTTTTCCTAATTTGCAACACTGAATGCAATTTGAGCCCACAACAGAAGAAGATAATTTCCTCATCTCCTGCAACAAGACGTAATATGCAATATTTGAAGACTATATTAGCACTATTTAACCCAAATGAAAAAATCAAATATTCTTTTAGCATTTGAACATCTAAGGGTTTGTGGTAATTTTATTACTGTGCTTGTATTCTCTCTCTAGTTGGTCCATCTCTTCCTTGGACCAAAGTGCCCAGCTTGGAGTCCATATTCCTGTGAGGCATTTGGATGTATGTGATGAATTGCTTATCCCCGTTGGCAAAGGCTTTGAAAGGCTGCTCTTCTTGTCCAATTTGTGCATTTCTGACCATCTTCTCCCCCCAGGAAGGTGAGGATAGCCTTTCATAAGACACATCAACACTTAATTCATAAGGATTGCAGAGATGTGTTTACTCCCTTGAATTTCTACAAATTTTATCCTATTACAGGATTGAGATTTAAAAATTTGGTCTCAAGTGAAAGGGATAAGCAACTTTGGTTTTTAACAGCTTATTCAAAAAAGCGTCTTTCCTCTGGTTTCCATAATCTTTATTCCTACTGCTGTGGGCTATATTACAGTTTCATAAAATTTTTGCTGTACTGTTCACACTGCTAAAGCTCCTGTGAATTGAATAATTTGTGAACATAATATTGAATTCTTCACCTTTCATCTACACATGCATGGAAAGGAAGCATTTTTACATATTTCAAAACAAAACAATCAGATACAAAGGAAATTATGTAAAAGCTGATTAAAGATAATGGAACTCTTGTTAATAAAATTGCATCTCACTTACCTCCATGCATGTTATAGACAATTATAGGTTAAGTGTGCAGAAAGCTGGTGCTTCTGGTTTCAGTTCAGGGAAACTCTCTTATCGCTATAATTTGCCTGAGAGAGGAGATGAGCTGAGTTCCAGCTCCTTTTCCATATAAAGGAATTAATTGATTGTGTTTATACTGCGCTGTGCTCAGTAGATGATATCGATTCTCTGGTTTGTGGTTCTCAGTTTGAAGACATCAAACTCAGATGAATGCAAACAGCTGGGGGCTGGGTATGAAAAACCACCCAGGGGTTTCAGCCAAGTAGTTTAGGGTTTGGGGGGATTTTTTGTTTTGGCATAGCAGTGGGTTTTTTAAAAATATGACCAAATTAACTACTTGGAGCTAAAATAATATGGATAAACTTTGCTCTAGGTAATAGCTCTCTCAGGTGGACCATGCTACCATTTCCTCTCAACCCAAATTCATTTACTAAAAGACAAGGGGAATATAATTTCTCAAACTGATCTCAGATTGTGGCACTGCACAGAGGGCAAGGTGAGTTTGGGAGTCATAGCCCTTTTTGTAAACTATGAGTTTCTGGAGTAGTGTGGCTATTTAATTCTCTGAGGCTTTCATTTCATCTAGGGACCCTCATACCTGAAATCTGTCCATCAGGCAGCTGCTATTGCTGATCTTGGTCTATCTCTGTGGGTCTATTTGAATTATCTGAACTGGAAAAGAATGTCAGTGTTAAGTGTGAGTAGCAGCTTTGTATTATCTAATCTGCAATTACAGCAATTGCACCTCTTAAGATATTAATCAGTTGACTGCATATTTTAAATAAGCAAATTATTTCTCGAGCTCTGTGGTAGCCATGAAGAACCCTTTGCAAGGGTGATGGAATAATCCACTGAGAAACTCAAAACCAGTGATCACTCCCAAATAACCTATCATGCTGCAAGCTCTACAATGACCATAAAAAAACCCATGCACAAACAGCCCCCAAGGCTGTAACACCCCATCCAGCACAGCAGCCAGTCTGAAAAGTGGCAAACAATTTACTTTCTCCCATCTGGGACATTCACGCATCATTCACTCTGGCTCCACCCTGCTCTGCCACTCATGGAGTTATCTGGCCATTTCTAACTCATGAGAATAATTTATCTGCCTTTGTACCTATAGCTATTCAGGTTCATGCTGGTTATTCTACATCTCATGCGTGGAGCTCCTACACAGGGCTGGCAGTATCAGACCATCAGAAGAGACAAGACCAAAATAAAAATAAAATAAAAATGTGTGCTCTAAACCCAAAATTAATCCACAGAGAACAAGGCAGATTTAAAGTTTTACTGAGTCAGAACTCTCTATGATTTTGAACCTGCAGCAGCATTTTACACCCACTGCTAAATAGTGCAGCTAGCCATGCGAGGTGGGGGTTTCAACTTTGGAAGAGTTACTTCTCATTTGCAGCAGTGCAATTGAGGACTGAATCCACTAAGCAGAGTTACTCTGCACTGAGCCATCTCCATATTTACTTACCTCTGTAAGTTGATACATCTTCAAGGACAGCATTCGTTTCATGGATACATAAACTCACATGGATATTACAGAGTGAATATCCTCTGTTCCCTGTTCAACCCTGTCTCTCTGTATTTAAACAATATTTCTTCTTCTAAATTACCACTGAGTTGGCAACACTTTGATTTTCAACCTGAATTTGTACAGGACAAGAAATTTCATCCAACAGAGCCTCTCTCCTTAAGCTGCCTTTCACAACCTCTCATGGCTTTTCAGACTTAATTTTCTGTAGATTGCTTGCCCACTCGAGAGGAGAAACTGGAATGCTCACAGCCTGCAGAGCTGGTGCCTGCAAAAAGATGTCAGGATCATTCACTGCAGCCCCTGGATGGAAGCTTAACTGCTAGTGGCTGCTTTTAGCACGTCAATGTGAATTACTTGACTGGCAAAACTAAGCAGCAATTAAACACCTCACCACTAAGCGGAAATGAGAAATTTACTGTTTGGTCTTCAGATAAGCTAGAGCCTCCTGTGAGCTACTGTTATCAAACCCCAGGGAGGACTAGTTAGAGTCAGAACAGTCTCAGTCTGTGGCCAAAAGGGGAAATATTTCTAGTGATAAAAATTGATTTCTTTTTCATTCTCCCCTTGTGTGCTGATAGCAGAGGCCATGAGAAGGGAAGGGCGTTGACATTGCACCTGGAAACAACTGTGTTGTACTGCTCAGGTTAGTCAAGGACACAGTGGATGGGAACAGGACAGGCAAAGCCCTCTCCATGTCAACAGTCACCTTAATAGGGGACAAAGAAAGAAATGAAAGTTCACATGTACACACACAGGAGGCAACAAGAGAGAAACAGCCCTCCTCAGCAGTATCAACAATCCAAGTCTGAGATTTCCTGTTGGTCCTTTTCTACTTGTCTGTCAATGTCTAGAATCTCAGTGAAGACACTAATATATTGCAGAAAGTGCCAACAACCACTTGAAATTACCTCACTTTTTCTTTTCCCTTTCCTGAGTTTTTTCTCTCACTGCTTTTGATCCAAATTTTTCTCATCTCTAAACAACTACAAGCAGGCTACAGGCAGGGGAAAGGAGAAGGAACACCCAGGGGAAAACTGGTATCTACTTGTACACCATTCCATGGTCCCCACCATAGGGATGTGGTTCTCTTTCATTGACCTTGATCTTTAACTGACTGATATCAGAAGTGTAGCTTTCTGGTGTGTCCTCTCTATAAAGACCATTGAAACATTTTTAGATCGATTTTTCTGTGGGCTACTGTTGATAAACTGTGCATATCCTCCAATCCACTCACAAAAGAACAATTTTTAATATTCAGTGTGATGAACTCTGATCATAGGGCTGTTTCCTTCCATGGTGATCCCATAAATCCCTCTCCTCAGGCAAGGTCACTTAGGCAGATACTGTTTGGTCTAGGAAGGGTTAAAACAAATGTGATTTATGTGATGCTTTCTGCTCCTGGATGGTTCACATCTGGCCAGTCCACCAGCACCTACATGACATCTGGACAAGCAGCAGCTACTGGGAGATGCTGAAATCACACAGCTGTAGCAGAGTAACAGGTGAAGTCTTGTGTGTTGAGAACGCAATTTGTGATGTTTCTCCACCTGCCACTCACGTACACACACTTTATCTGTACTTCATGGGATTTCAAAGGCTGTCTGTCAGACAAGAAAATTAATTAGTCAATAGGTATTCCTCGCAGTCACTTGTGATGAATTTAAGGCTTTGGAGAGCATCAGCTTTAACAGCAGTGCCTGTTTTTCTCAAAGTCTTGGTGATAATTGCTCTATGTTTTATTTAACTAGTGATGAGATGAGGCTGAAGTCTATGTTTCATTTTGCCACTCTTCTTCTTTGATGCGAGACTCTGGTCCTTCATTTGAAAAAGTGGTAAGTACTTATTTTTCCACAACAAAACCCACAGCTGCCTATGCAGTGAGAGACTGATCCCACAAAGTGAGACAGATGCATTCCCCCTCACTACAAGACCCACACCGAGGTGCTGGAGCCTGTCCAGAGAAGGGTCTGGAGCTGGGGAAGGGTCTGGAGCACGAGTCTGATGAGGAGCAGCTGGAGCTGGGGATGTTTAGCCTGGAGAAAAGGAGGCTCAGGGAGAATTTATCACTCTCTACAACTCCCTGACATGAGGTTGCACAATTTAGCAATCAAACTGTAAGTTCTTCAGGTGAATACCAGCCCTTAAACGGGACTGGCACAGTGACTGGCATGAGGGCCTCACCCCATTCACTCATATCAACATCAAACAACACCTGGAGCCACTTTTAAGAGTCAGTGCTACTCCTCAAAGCCAGAGCTGCTCTGGAGAAATGGGCCATGACAGCCAACACATTTCTGGGTAGTTTTAAACCACCTCTGCATGGAATTGCAAACCCTGGGTCTGGCAGTCCAAAAATATGACAGATTGGTTTGCATTTATTATGGAATTCACATTCCTTCATGGTTTTAGGCAGCTGCTTCACTGTGACAAGCAGGTGAGAAATTTTAAGAAAATTTCTCTAGCATGCAAATCTTTCACTAAGTAGGTTCTCAATTTTCATGTACATTGACATCAGTTCCTTGGTTTTACACAGGCTGTGCAGAAAACAGAGACACACCAGGAAATAGGAGTTACCACAGGCTACTTCCAACATCTCAGCATAAATTCTACTACATGAGACTGTGACAATCTCTCTGTATTGCCAGTAACCATTTCTCTCTATGAAGGGGGCTTGGTACATCTAAAATACTTTGGACCACTATTTTAGGATATTTTGGCTCATGCCCTTACAAGTCCTCTTTTTTCTCCCCTCTAACTGAAAAGAAAGCCAAGGGTATCAAGACCAGATATCTCTGTCTTCTGCTGGACAAAAGAATTCTGTATCATGTATTCAACTACAGTGGCCTGTATTTCGAATTTCACATACAAAATATTCTCAGCCCCGTGTCTGAAAACAATAAGTAGTTATAAATTATACCATGTAGCCCAAAAAGTCAGCCAGCCATGAAGAAAAGGCAACCCTCCCTCTACAAATAACAGGGCTGACCTTTTCCACAGCAAGATATAATGCACCATCAATGTTCAACATTTTAAAGTAATATCTGAGCTCTAATAAGAGAGTGCTCAGGCCTTGGGCCCATAATCCAGAAACATCAAAAACAGAGTTCCTATTGACCAGGTGCTCATCATTCCACAGTATCAGCAACTGCAGCAACTTTTCCAATGATTCAAAGGGCCCATCATGTTTTCTCCTCCATCAAAGGTACTGAGTACTTGTTGCTTTGTATAGTCTGGAATATCTAGGTCCAAATCCCAGCTGAATTCCTGACCTTATTCAACACAGAAGTTGATTTCTACCTTTGCAATGGAAAAACAGGTTGAGGGCCAAAACCGTCAAAACTGAAGAAAATCAGATTGTTCATCTAAGTGTATATTTCTTGGTCATAAAAAACCAAAGGGTTCCTGTCCCATAAGCTCCTCTACTGCCTTCCTGCACAGTGATCTTGCCTGTGTTTGACTCCCCATAGCTTGGCCAGCCCACACCACAGTTCCATGTTCTGCATGGGAAATCTTTTTGCACATATTGCTGGTAACTCATCTGTGCAGAGTTAAAAAAAAAAAAAAAAAAAAAAAAAAAACAACAAAAAAACAAAAAAACAAGCCTTCAGTGTCCATTTGGCTACAAACAGTGTTTTTCATTCTGCATTCTGGAGGCAGGGTATTTGGTGACCCGGCCCAAAGCAGGTAGTCCAGGAACAACTCTGTGTGCTTGACTAACCACATTGGCATTATAGCAATAATAATCTGCTTAAGGCATGCCTGGAAGTCAGGACTAAGGTTCTGTGAAGTGTATTTGAATGGAAGTCACAAACACAGCACTTCTGTGTTACTAACAATCCTTGAGCCAGAACTGCCACTGGTGCCAAACACTGAGATTACAGGTGAAATTGGTGAAGGCTTCCTCTTTCTCCTCATGTTGCATCAGCTCATGTGAGATCTACAATTTATCTCTCTTAGCCATTCTTTGTACCCCCTTTTTAGCATCTTGCCTGCACAAAAAAACAAACAGCCCAGAGCAAAGCACAACCATGCCACATCCAGGTGTGCCCCCAACCCTGCATGGCATCTGGACAGGCATCCACTGGGATCAGTGCTCTGGAGCCAGAGGGATTTTTTTCCCTTTGTGCCCAAACAATTTAGAGAAAAGGGAAGAAGAAATTTTCAGTGCAGCAGGTTCTCACAATCAGATTTTTTTCAGTATATTCTGGGAAGGGAGGATGGCTCTCCTCCCCCCTCTCAGCAAGTCAGTCAACCTGGAAAGAAGTGGGATGGAAAACTCAACTCCTGATTTAAAATCATTTCAGGATGAGGTTTTGCCAGAGGAATCACAGCTGTGACATGCCCACCACTCTAACCATGGTGAATGAATCTGGCCATGAATCGTTAAGCTCCCCAAGCATCCACCGCTCTCAGCCTGCTACTAATCACTCAAAAATCTGGCTCTCCGGTCTATTTGTTGTAAGAAATTGCTCCAATTCAAAAGGATGATCTGGAAGTTTAATATTAATCAAAACAGGGCACGTACCAGCACATATGCAGTTTAAGCCTAAGTGCGAGATAAAATAAAATAATTGTGTTCACTAAATTCTGCACTGACACGAGAAAAATGCCTTGCCAGGATCGAGGCAAAGAAGAGGTGTCCACCAGCCACCTCTTCCCAGCCACTCTGGGGCTGGAGCACGTGCAGAAGTCGAGTGTCATGCATTTTTTCTGTCCAAGAGCATTGTTGGTCCAGCCAAAGCACAAGTGAGCTGCAAAAAAAAATTCCATTCAGGGGCATCTTGCTTGGCTGCAGATGCTGGATTTGTCATGTAAGCTGTTATGCAGGCTGCAGTGAGAAGTGGGAATTTGAGGGCCATAATTCATTTCATCCTAAGGCAGTTGTCCAGAGCAGATTAAATGAAACATCATTAGAACTGAGAGACAGGAAAGACACCTGGATCACAGCAGGAGTGGGGCAGTAGCAGCACCCTGGGGCTCACCAGGGCTGAGATGAGTTGGAAACAGCTTAATTTAAAAACTGGAAATATCTGAACAGCTCCTTCCTTTGGAAACCCAATCCTTGTTTCCAGACAAACCTGTTCAGCCCATTTCTAATTAATTAAGTTCTGCTTTAAAACCAGTAACAGTGTGGCTGCACTCTGCAATTGTCCTCCAGTGTCAAAAAAATGATACATGTGTTAATATCCTGCACATTTTAGGCTCCGAGAAGCAAACTGACCCTGTGGAACAGTCATTAGTTGTTTTTTAATTAACTTCTCCACAATTTCTCCCAGATCTTGCAACAACTTGCAGAAATGGGGAAGCAAAGCTGCTCAGCAATAAACGGCAGCAGTTGTGCTCGTGTGCCAGAACAACTTTTGTTCTCATGGATGTTTGTCACAAGGCTGTCTCCCTTCTACCAGTACCAAATCTACATCAAATGGAGTTTTTAAAACAATGTAATGAGAGCACTCACCATTAAACTCCCATCTTCATTAGTATCTCATTTAACTGCTGAATTTATATCCCAAAGCATCCTTAATTTATTGATTGTTTCTAGGAGGGTTTTTCTCCAGCATTATTTTTCTTTCTGTTTAGCATCAATTAGCGGAATCTGGGCAATGATTCGGATTCAGGTTTTGACATGGAGGGTTACAGATGTTCAAATTATTTTACTAAGCTGCCACCAATGATCTCATAGGCTAAATTTCAAAACTGAAGTCTCCACCAAGACACAGCCACCCTTGTCCAGAGCACTCAAATGCATTGAGCAAGGAAGTCAGAGCCTATCCCCTCTCTCCTGCCCCAGGCATTGGATGGAGTTGATCAGGCATGCATTATGGAAAAAAACACTTGAAAGACCCTGGAAAACCATTGCAAGTTCTTTTTTACATTGTTTAATGTCTGATAGACAAAATCTGGGAAGAAAGAGATTCACAGAGGAAGGAAACCCCCACTTTCAGACCCCCACTAGTACCAGGAATGGAGATCAGGACAACACCTACAGCATCCATCCCCTCTGCAAACTCACAATACAGCTCCCCCACATGCTGAGGCTGCTGATGGAACATGGATACACAGCCTCAGAAAGTCAGGCCACAGACAGAGCTCTAAGGAGTTCCAGAAATTCCTGGGTAGGTGCAGTAACCATCAAGATCTCATTTGGTCACAGCCCCAGGAAAGGACTCAGCCAAAACCATTACACAACACCCTTTTCTCCAGAAACTAAATAGCAAAGGGAGTGAATACTTTCAGGAAGGAAAGGGGGCAACATTTTGAAAGTGAGACATAAAAAGCCTGGAAAGAGTATGAGATCAATTAGAACCTTCTAATCCCCCAAACCTCAAAAGCTATTATCCCCTCAGCTAACTCACTGTTGCACTTCCAGCAGCTGATTCTGTGGGACAAATCTTGCTGAATGACCTTATCCCAGAGCTAAACTTACAGTGTCCCTGGTCATACAGTCTCCTTCTGCTGGACTGAACAGCAACACCAGCAAATAAAACCAAAAAGGTAAAAAAATCTTTTAAGAAAAGCACTTCACTGAAACCTCAATTACATCATAATATATGCAGCTTGAACAACTCTTTCATTGATGTACTCTCCTGCCTAACACCAGGCTCTCCTATTTCCCTTTCTGAAGGAGGGGGGAAATGGGACACCCTCATCACTTCAGACCTGTCTCATTAGAGCCTCAGATGTTAGTTTCTTCCTGACCACCAGTTCAGAGCCTGCTGGAAATGGGGCAAATAACTCTGGTAACACCCTTAATTACAGCCTCCTGGCAATGCCTTCTGCAGTGCTGTCAGAAGGGAGCTGCCCTGGATGCAGGAAGCATCAGTCAGGGTAAATGTGCTGCCTGTTTAGAACAGGAGGTTGCTCTGAGTCAGAAAATAAGTGGGGAAAAAATCAATTCCGAAATTGAGACCATTCACCAGCGTCACTTGGAAGGTCTAATAATAGGGTAGTACTTGGACCTGCTGTTATGTGAATCAGTTCTTAACCTCTGCCCTGGAAGAGGAGGCTGTGGTCCATCGCATCACCCCAGGAAGTCACATGTTCTCACTGTGGCACAAAACAGGTCCCCACTCAGCGCCCGCAGCCACACCTGTATTTGTTGTTCTGTTGCTTCAGCAAACCTCCCAGGAGCTGTGCAGGGACAGAGACAGGTGTTTATCAACAGTGGAACACACACACACCCAACCCCAGTGTGGATGTGAGCAGCTGTGCAGCCAACACAATGGAGAAACACACACCCACCGGGAGGATAAAATTTCCAATTTCCATCTTCCCTTCTTTCCCCATTCCCCCCAGATCAGTCCCTGAGTGGCATTTGGCAGTGGCATCACCTGCATTACTTTGGTGTGATTTTGGCCCCAGACAAGGTGCAGCCCTGCCAGGGCCCAGAGCACCTGGTGGTTCAGAAAAAAGCAGAGTCTGTCTCCAACAAACTCCACGTACAGAAAAGGCCAGTGAACAGGGGAAGAGCTTCAAGGAGCTCCTCACCACCACAGATGCTGCTCCATGTATTATATTGCCCTCCTCTGCTGCAAGAGGTTGTGGCCAATCATGTTGTAAATAAATTAAAGGCTGAAGTAGCACCTACCCAAAAGAACTAGGGAGCTTCAAATGTACAGCTCTGGAACCTTGACTTCAGGAAAGCAGCAAAGAAAAAAGCTCAAACCCCCTCATTTGCTCAGTGGTAATCTCACAGAGCAACACTGCATAGTACGCACAAAGCATCATTTGAGGTTAAATATGACCCCTGGGAAAGGAATGTGTCAAAGTGCTGCAGCTGCCCAAAATATTCCCATTTCCAGTTCACA